>NC_056630.2:81714224-82014224 GCF_002870075.4 Lactuca sativa | reverse complement strand
ATCTCTCGCTCTCAGCACGCGCCGATCGTTCCCCATTCCTCCCGCTTTCTTTTTGGACTTTTGGTTGGCGCTGATAAGAGACAATTGTTGTACTGGGCTTCAATAATCAGAGTCGAAGAAGCTTAAACCTAATGGGCTAATACTATACAATTTATATAAGACATATAAAATGGGGGACCTATGGTATTTGGGGGCCTGGGGCGGTCGCCTAGCTTGCCCAGGCCCATGGGCCGGCCCTGCCTAGAAAACCCGGAATCGGAAATTGAAGGATTATAGGAACCGAGAACCGGACCGGTATATGGTAACCTGTTCCGATTCGGTTACGGGTATCAAACCGGCTAGAATGGATACGGAACCTGAAATTGATAAGTGGAACCAAATTCGTTTATTAGACCCGGAAATAACTGGAAATATGGAATTTTAGAACAAAAGAAAAAGAAATATTGTAACCACGGATAATTGTTAATAATAAGAAAGGAGACCATTGCTTGACAAGTTACAAAATCTTCACTCACAGGGGTTACCACATCTCCTGCAAATCAGCAATCTATAAAAAAAATGTTATAAAAAAAAACATTTGATATATCATTTTTGGAGGGTTGTAAGTAACTCAATACATATTCAAATAATGTGTTTTAAAGTGTATAACTATTGTAAAACAGTGAACTATAATTTAAAAAAAAAGAACATCCTGAATAGAATTATAACGAAACAAATATGACAGTTTAAAGCTAACTAACAATTCAACAACAATATAGTGTAAAATTTAAAAACTAAAGTAAAATATCAACTAAAGTTTTATAAAAACTCGGTGTATATTTTTTACAAGAGTTAAAAGGAAAATATTAAATACAATAAACGTAAAAGAAAATAAATCTAAAAGTAAAATTAACTAAAAGATCTCCAAAAACTATTTTTTTATAATAACTATAATTCAGCTAAGTTATTTTAAAATTAATTTATAATAATAATAGTTAAAATAACATAAAGTTATAAATTAAATTATGTTACAACGCAAACAGTGATTGATAATTTAAATAATTATATGATGAAATTAAAACGTCGTCAATTTTTCTTTAAAGTTAGTAAATCATTACATTAGTTCATTAAAATAGATAAGAAATATAACTAATTTTATACACACGTAAAGCGTGAGTAGATAACATTAACCGATTCGATTTTAGTAAGTATTATATTACCTATTGTTCAAATTAATTATAATGTTACATTAACTAAATGTTAAAATATAATAATAATAATTATTTTTTAGTTAATATAAGTGACACAAATATTTTCAATGACATATGATTACTAAAAGGTTAACTATTAAACGCATAACCTAAATTAACACAACAAACAAACTTAAAAATATAGTGTAAAATTTAAAACCTAAAGCAAAATATCAAATAAAGTTTAAAAAAAACTCAATGTATATTTTTTACAAGAGTTAAAAGGAAAATATTAAATACAATAAACGTAAGAGAACATAAATCTCAAAGTAAAGTTAACTAAAAGATCTCCAGAAACTATTTTTTATAATAACTAAAATTCAGCTAAGTTATTTTCAAATTAATTTATAATAATAATAATAATAATAATATTATTATTATGTAAAATAACATAAAGTTATAAATTAAATTATGTTACAACACAAACAACTATTGATAATTTAAATAACTATCATGATGAAATTAAAATGTCGTCAATTTTTCTTTAAATTTAATAAATCATTACATTAGTTAATTACAATAGATAAGAAAAATAACTAATTTTATACACATGTAATGCGTGAGTAGATATCGTTAAATGATTCGATTTTAGTAAGTGTTATATTATATATTGTTCAAATTAATTATAATGTTACATTAACTAAATGTCTAAATGTAATAATAATTATTTTTTTAGTTAATATAAACGACAAAAATATTTTCAATGACATATGATTACTAAAAGGTTAACTATATAATTTTATTCTGCGCAACATGCAGATATTCGCCTAATCTATATCTATATCTATATCTATCTATATCTATATTTATCTATCTATATCCCTATTCTAATAAAAGAATAACTTTTAACCTCCTTTTGACATGTGTCATCATATTAGACCTCCTAATTAATAAACATTTTATTCTTTTCTTGTCATGTGTCATCCTATTAAACCTCTTAATTAATGCATGCCACTTGTCAACCTATTAATTCTCTATTTCAAATTTTAATATTTTCACTTATATTACAATAAATTAATAACAATGGAATAAAAATTAAAATAAAATTAATACAAATTATAAGGTGATATAATTTCACATACTTATTTAAGTTAACTATTATAACTGATTAATAATTTTGTGTTCTAACTATTAAAGTTTAATTAATTTTGTAACCGTGGTTTTACGGGTTATAAACTAGTATCTTATAAAGCAAATATTTTTTCTTTCACCACATTAATTTGAAACTTCCATTTATTTTTTCTTTCACTATATTCATTTGAAACTCCCATGACTTTTCAATTTCTTCCTAATAATGGTTATAAGTTGGTTAATAAGATTAAATAAATATGAAACAAAACTAAATTTCAATATTAAAAAAATATCTTTACTTCTACTTATAAAGTTATGTTTTTTTTTTTAAATTTTAACGTATTATATATAATTTATTAGTTTTAATGTATTGTTGGATGTAAACCATTTTCATTTTATAACTACAACTTTTGAACAATTTGTATAAAATACTTAAATTATAAATTTAAATATAACACTACAGGATCAACTTAAATATAAATTTTAGTTTAACTTAAATAACCCAAATAATATTTTGTAAATCGTTAAAAGTGATAAATTGTAGTGTCTTTTTAATAATATTATAAGTTGGTTAATAAGGTTAAATAAATATCAAACCTATAGTGTAATCATAAATAAACTAAATTTCAATATTAAAATAACATCTTTACGTCTACTTATAAAGTTATGTCTTTAATTTTTAACAGATTATACTTAATTTATTAGATTAAGATGTTGTTCTATGTAAACTGTTATCAATTTAAAGCTACAACTTTTGAACAGTTTGGACAAAATACTTAAATTGTTAATTTAAATATAATATTGCAGTGTCAACTTAAATATAAATTTCATTTTCACTTAAAAACTCAATGTATATTTTGTGAATAGTTAAAAGTGATAAACTGTAGTGCTAAATGCAAAAACTGATTATAATCTCAATTTAACTAAAATATTTCCTAAAAATATTTGTATAATCATTAAATGTTTTCAAATAAGTAACTTAAAATAACTTACAATAAAAATAGTTAAATATAACTCTATATAAATGATTATATTGTTACCTTTAAAATAAAAAAACAATGTTTGATGTTTTAAATAATTATAATGATAGAAATTAAAACGTTAAACAAATAAATTTTAAAAAATTAATTAACAATAACAATAACTATAAATAACATTAAACCATATATTATATTTAATTTTATTCATGAGTAATTCGCGTATAGAAGTCATTCAAATGGTTAAAATATGCAGTTATAATAGATGTATATATTATCATATAATTCAAAATAATCAATATATTATATCAATTTAGTATACGAATTATTATATCAGATTTAACAACAACATTATTGTTAAATTAAAAAAACATATATTTATAAAATTTTTAACTATATAGTTGTATCTGCGCAACGCGCGGGCATTTGCCTAGTCATATCATATCATATCATACTATATTATAAAGGAAACATATTTTTTTTCACCACATTCATTTGAAACTCCCATGACTTTTCAATTTCTTTTAAATAATGATTATAAATTGGTTAATAAGGTTAAATGAATATCATACCTAAAGTGTAATTATAAATAAACTAAATTTCAATATTAAAAGAATATCTTTACCTCTACTTATAAAGTTATGTTTTTTTTTAACTTTTTATTTATATATATATATATATATATATATATATATATATATATATATATATATATATACTAATTTAGAACTACATGATGAACAGTTATTTGCTGTCATTGACCACTTCTTTAATTTTTTTTCTTCAAAAAAGGTATTGCGGATACTGTTCATTGTGTACACCCGTCGTCTTCTCTTTTACCACCGTCACTTTAATTTGTTTAATAACCATCCACCCTCTCAAATTTATCGCCTGGCACCTTCCCATATTTTACCTGCTCTTCGTCTTCTCTCATATACATCATCACCTACCACCGCTTGCCATCACGTCTCTTTCCTAGATTATACGTGGCTGCTCACCACCACCATGAGCAAAGTTGTTCCAATTTCAATATTCGGTTGCATATTTTTTGCCCTCTTTTGCTTCTTCTGATGGCGTTGTTTGATTTCAACATCTGTGTTGAGGTATCCCAGTCTCCATGTTCCAACTTCAGTTTTCAGTTGTCAAGCGTTATCTCAGTTTATTACCAAAGCGACGAAATCAGGGAGTACGAACTCAGGTAAGTGTCGATTTAGTTTCTCAGATTTCTTATGCTTCAGTGTTTCACTTTCTTATGCTTTAGTTTTCAAGTGTTCCCTCTCTCCTAACCGTAGGTTCAAATTTCTTCCGTACATATAAAATAGATTGAAGAAACTAATTAGATTGATTACATTCAAGGCCTGTGGCCAACTACAAGCCATAGAACCTTCTTGGGAGAAAACGATATCCTGGAGGTGCTTCGTTGGTGTTGAAGGCCACTATTGTTGGCGATGGCGGTGAAAGGTAAGGTTACTTAATTTCCATTGCTTGATTTTAAATGCTCTTCTAATCCACATGTGTAGAATTTCTTGGTCGGCTGGCCTTTTATGCCGTTTCAATCCCTAAACCTTGCTTATCCTATCCAAAAACCACTTTCCACTCCCAAAACCCTCAAAATCTCAAAAGGGGTGGGCTTCGTGTATCGACTTCGATCAAAAGCAACCTCCTCTCTCCCCTATTGGATTCGATGCTTCTCCATGCTTCCCCGTGTCTCCATCTCCGCTCTCTACTGCATATGCTTTTGAGGTTTTACAATAAAGCTCTATCGTTTGTTATTTTTCTACTTGTAAATTCCCCTGGACACTTACTCAGTAAATTTCTCAAAATATGTTTCTTAAATTCTTAACCTTTAACTGATTGATTTGTTTTTTCTTGTGTTTTGATTTCAGAATCACCCAATTCTACATAAGAGATTAGGGACTTTCTCAAAGACTATGGTATCCATTCCGATGAGTTCCTCTCTGAGCCTACTATTTCACAGGTAAAGCAATATGTTCTTTTATCTTGAAATTAGCCTTTGATAATAATGTATTTTTAATGTAATTGTGGACATAGGAGGAATCTTCCGTCTTCCAACGATGTTTTTTCCA
The DNA here is from genome assembly GCF_002870075.4 of Lactuca sativa. Classification (NCBI taxonomy): domain Eukaryota; kingdom Viridiplantae; phylum Streptophyta; class Magnoliopsida; order Asterales; family Asteraceae; genus Lactuca; species Lactuca sativa. Next base: position 82,008,860 of record NC_056630.2, on the reverse strand, counting down.
TCGATTTTTGTGGTTTCCCCCTATCACCTCTTTTTTTCCCCATTGTTCCTTTTGGGTGGGTTCGATTTGCCTTTGATTTACCTTTCGATCTTCACCTTTCTCTATCCCTCTCGCCCTACATCACTGATTCCGACCGGAGACGGAAAAGAGAAGCAGCAACAACGAAGATACCTCCTTCAAGCAGCAGGTAATTCGAGGGTGTCCACTCAGTCAGCGGTTGTGTCTATCCTCTCTCTCTGATGCCTACAATACTAGACGATTTGAAGGTGATGTCGATTTGAGGGTCACCACATCACTGTTCGTGGATGACAGATCGATTAGGAGAGAGGCGAAGACCAGCCCACCAAGGTACGTCGTGATTTTCTAGAAATATGTTTTGTTATTGTTGGTTAAAATGATTTTTTTTAAATCCCCTTTCATCATTTTTAACGGATTGAAATCCATATTTGCATATGGAAGAACAGCTTTAAGCCACGCTTTTGTGATCGATGGGTATTTTAGTCTTTTTCTAGAAATATGTATGTGATGTTTGTTGTTGTTCGTTTTGGATGCTTGTGGATGATGGTCCTCTTAGTGTGTCTTAGCTATTCTGTCGTTTGAATTTCTATTTGTCATAGGATTGTGCTTAATAGTTTTCCTTTGGAAATTTTCATATAAAATGGTATTTGCTTACAAATGTCTGATAAGGGTTTTAAGTACTAGGTGTAAGTTAATGTTCTTTAGTAGTTTGCCAAATAGATTACAAGTAGTTACTAAATGAAATTTTGCAAGATTTACTAAATTTTTAATTTTTCATTGCATATCTTTCATGTATCTTATGTCAAGATCAACTTCCCGATCTCCCTTTTCATATTGTTGCACGAATAAGTATATAATTTACTACAACACGATTTGTTTGCTAACTTCTGTTTAACATAATATTGCCACAAGAGTTTGAAGTTATAACTGATGCTTGATGCCATTTCTGTTAGGGTAAATATCTCAATATTTAATTAAGTAGAACTCTAGGCTTGATGCACACTTGGTCATATTGTTAAGGGTAAATATGTTTATATTGACTGTAGTATAAAGTGTAGGTCTCACATACTCGTGCTCAATATTGAATTTACTTAACTGTTTAATCAATCGGTTTATAGATGGGACTAGGAATAGAGTATATGACTAACCTATGATTCTAGGTATTTGGTTAAACAGGTAAGAAGAATGATACTTTATGTTTTGCATCCACCGGCTCTGCATATGTTGGTTAAACAACTACAATGTTCCATTTTTTTCTGCCTACAACTACAAACTCTTTTAAAAAAAGGCTTCCATCTTCATATTTCTCAGACCCCATATTTCCCTTTCTACACAAGAAACACACACTTCAAAGTTCTGGTTACTTTTTTTTGCCATGGAACTTAACTTTATTATTCTTCAAATAGGAATTTTGGATTGTTGAGGTGTGTTATCGAAATTGTGAGATCTGACTTTTGTCATATTGGATGAAATTTTTTCATAATTTGTCCGTACTTGATCCAACAAAGTGATGTATAAGTTGCAAAAGAACAAACTAATGTAATAGTGATGGATGCCTATTAATGATAAATTTTGTTTAGCATGCATTACAGGTTGGATTTATAGTCTTTCTTTTTCATATGTTTTGTAAATTGTACTTACATAGTTGCATGGGTATGAATAATATGAACATTTTTACAAATGGTGAAATACAAGTTTCGGTCAAAAAACGAGTGAATACATGATAAGACAAAATTTTCTCCTTTTGTGTATTTCAATCGCGTATCCAATCCCACAAAGCGGGAATCTTCCCTAGTTATTCTTAGTTTATTAGTTTTAATATATTGTTGAATGTAAACAATTCATTTTAAAGTTACAACCTTTAAACAATTTGTATAAAATACATAAATTATTAATTTAAATATAAAATTACAGGGTCAACTTAAATATAAATTTTAGTTTAACTTAAACAACCCAAAGAATATTTTGTAAATAGTTAAAAGTGATAAATTGTAGTATCTTTCTAATAACAATTATAAATTGGTTAATAAGGTTAAATAAATATCAAACCTAAAGTGTAATCTTAAATAAACTAATTTTCAATATTAAAATAATATATTTACTTCTACTTATAAAGTTATGTCTTTAACTTTTAACATATTATATTTAATTTATTAGATTTAATATGTTGTATGTAAACCATTATCAGTTTAAAGCTACAACTTTTGAATAGTTTGAACAAAATACTTAAACTATTAATTTAAATATAACATTGCAGTGTCAACTTAAATATAAATTTTAGTACGACTTACCCCAAAGAATAATTTGAGAATAGTTATAAGTGATAAATTATATTGCTAAATGAAAAAACTAAATTGTAATCTCAATCTAACTAAAATATTTCCTAAAGATATTTCTATAATCGTTAAAAGTTTTCAAATAAGTAACTTATAATAACTTACAATAACAATAGTTAAAAATAACCCTATATGAATGATTATATTGTTACATTTAAAATAAAAAAAAAGTAATATTTGATGTGTTAAATAATTATAATGATAGAAATTAAAACATTAAGCAAATAAATTTTTAAAAACTAATTAACAATAACAACTATAAAACAACATTAAACCATATATATTATTTAATTTTTTTCATGAGTAGCTCACTACTAGAAAAACAGCCTTTTACGACGCACAATTTATGATACGCATCGATTTACGATACGCAAAATTGTGTGACCTAAAAATAACGTCATCTCTCTAAAAATTTGAAGGATTTCGGACGCGCATTTTTGGCTGCCCTAAAATTAGTGTCTGGAAAAAAAAAACACGGAGGGCGCCTATAATAAAATGTGTGTCGTCTGAAGACGTCGCTTTATAAATTTTAATGGAAACGCGCGTTCCATCCTTTAATAGCGGGGCGGGGGGGGGGGGGGGGGGGGGGGAATGATATCCTAAAAAATTAAAAAGCCCGCCTCCCTTTTTCTTCCTTTCCTCTTGCCCTAATTATCGACGTCGATCAAGGCAAGCACGCCACCATCCAACAACCAACACTCTTTCCTTCTGCTTTTCTCTGTAAACCCTAATCCGCCTCCACCACTACCGAATCTACCTCAACTCACCTCTGACCTTGGATCATCTGTGTTCTCTCATATCTCCCTCTTCAAATACATCCTCCCTAATTCTAGGGCTTTTTGTTCAGGTTCTCACAAATGCAAAACGAACCAGAGCATGGGTGGACGATTCACCTTCGTTTGCCAGCTTCCCTACCATCATTGATATACTAGCATTGGTCGTCCTTGGAGTCACCATCTCCATCTGACACGACCCTAGAAAAAATTGATATCCCAGCTTCCCCAACACTTTCTGCATCAAAATCGATCCCTCCATAAAAACTTTCACCACCGGTCATAACCTCCATCTCCACACCACTAACAACGCATCCCAACATCAGTCTCTCTTCCAAGAATTTTCCATGGAATTTTTTGAGTTTGAAATCGCGCTTCAGAGTTTTTTCTACAGGAGGAAAAGAAATGACCTCTCCAAGGTATGTTCTTCTTCTTGTCTTTGCCTTCTCTCTATTCTCTTTCTTTTTATTATATACTTCTTCTTCCTTCTTGTTTGTTGTTTTAAGAAAACTAATTATACATACCTCATGTGCTAATTAGAAGATCAACATTTGTAAAGCATATATATAATTATGAAATGCCCACATCATAAGAAAAATAAGTCACGGGAAGGAAGAAACTTGATTAGTAACAACTTCTTGATTTTTATGTTGTTGGGATGGATTTAAATCTCGGTATTAAGAATTAAGAACTGATTTGTCGATTTCTGATAAAATTTCTTAGTTACTAGTCAAATACATAGATCCCAAAGTGTTTATTAGTCTACTTCTAATTTCAAAATAGTATAATTTCAGTAATGTGAAGTTTTGGTTTCTCTAATTATTGACTTCTAGTCCTGTGGACTGTGATTATGTACCGGTTAAGTTATTGTTCTAATGTTCTAGGCATCAATTATTTCTCTGTGGATGATATACAATCATACAATCTGATTTGTGCTATTTTTTTTACAGATACTATCTAATTCTGTCATTCTAATTTTGAAGATATAAAATGCATGTATTTTTGCTTTCTAAAAAGAGAAGACCAAAGGCCTTTTGTAGGTATTTTTTTTATTTAACCTGTATGCAATCTATTTCTTGATTCCAACAGTCATATTCTGATTTCTCATTCAACACCCCTCGTAGTGTTAATTTGATATATGAGTTGGAGTTCAAAGATTTGTGTGTCTTGCATGCATCATCAACTTCTCTTTTCTTTTCCATTTCCTCATTGTGTTGGGCTTCCAGTTTATTTCTTTGTTTTGATGTATAGGAAAGTTGTTATTGTCATCAATTTCCTATCTAAGGTCTTGTTCTATGTTTCTTCACCAATTCCAAATCTTAGAGATGATATAGTTATTGAACTATGATTTTGATTGATTTGAACATTGCATATTCAGCTACATCAATCAAACATAACCACCACCAACATCAGGATCTGCTAGCATTTTAAATCTACAGAAAGAATATGAAACCAAATCCGATAGCATAATCAATCAACAAGCACAAGCGGAAAGCCAAAGCCAATTCCCATCACCCAAGGAAAGTGTGTTTCCGGTTCTGGTACCAGTAAGAGGTTTAAGGTTTGAGACTGCTATTGATCACTAATCCTAATCGTCATCTTTTAGGCAAAAGAATGAAAGTTCCAAACACTAGCACCAGGTCTTGTGATTATATCATGGAACCTATAATTCCTTATAACCTTTCTTTCTTCTTTACTTATTAGTTAAATGTCACCTTGAATATAAATGTTGTTCTTAACTAAATAAATTTGTCCCTTCATCAATGAATGCAGGTTTTCCATCTGATTTGAGGTATGCCATTTCCAAAATTGAGGTGGTGCAACTGCAACAGGTAAATGAGACAATGGAAGTAGGTATAGAAGTTGATGATGGGGTTGTGGTAGGAATAGGAATAGAATCATGTGGTGCTATTCTAAAAAGTGTTGAAGAAAATGAAGCAAAAATATGGGATATCTTTGCCAACTTCCAAGTCTTTTGTATCTATTTATTGGAACAAAAGTTTTTTTTGTTTCTTTCACCTAGTCGATGTGGGAGCTGGAACAAAATCCATCACAAATTCACAATTGGAAAGTAGGTTCTTTGGCTTGTATCACAATTGTTTTATAACATAAACCATAGACTAAATTACATAACTTTTTTTGTTCTCCCATTTCATCAAAATATGATAATATGATATGTATACTAAATAATATAACTTTTTTTTACCCCCATTTCATTCATATATATATATATATATATATAAGCAAATAATGCACATTACAAGTTATTATATTGAAGCAGATATTCAGTTGCCCCTGAAGCTTCAAAATATGGTAATTAACTTAATAACTTGTCATTAGATGTTTCTTAACATGAAAGGTGTGTAAATCCATTTCCCAAAAATCTTATCACAACAACATTTCTCAGGTACATGCAAGATTGTTTCCCTTTGAGTGCCTCTATTCTAGCTGGAATGGTTTTGATGAAAGAGAAAGCTAGTTTTAGGTTTACTACAAGAGTGCTGCCTCTTCGTCTTGCTGAGTGGAATACTGATGATAAAGTCACATTTTTCTTGAGTGGAAGGTGTGTTTCTTTGTATATATTTGGAATTTACTTTTTCTTTTTATTATGATATCAGGTTTTGAGTATCTTTTTTATTCATCAGAAACTCAATTAAAGGAAACTTGATGATAACTCTTTTTCTCGATCTTCTTGGTGAAAATGCCACTTTAACAGAGTGTGAGCATGATTCTAGGATCACCAACGCATTTATACCATCAATGTTATGTGCTTCACCTGATCTAATACTGTTTCCAAAACATAACATACACTAAATCATAAACTGCCTCTGTGTGTGTAAACATTTTTTTTTTAAAATGACAGATCCTACCTACATGATTCGAGCTGTTCAAAGTAACGCATCAGATAACATGTACAACACTCTTCTTGCTCATAGTGCGGTTCATGGAGCCATGGCATGGATATACTGGGTGCATTGTGGGCCCGGTCCACTGTAGAGAATGTTACATACCGTTTTACATAAGTTGAAATTACAATAATACCCTTGAAAAGGTTTGGGTCAAAGTCAAACCTAAACGAGTTGTGTTTTGCAGAGAATCATGGAGATGCAAAACAAAGGGGATTCAACAAACTCGTCTGAAGCATTCTCTTGTTTTCTAAAGCAGGCTCCATTTTATGTGGTGTTTCCAGCTACTATAAGCCTTGGGTGCTTGTATTTGTCCAAGTCATCCAACCTTCAGGACTTGTTGTTGGTTAAGCTGTCAAAAGAGATGTATGATAATTTTGTTTCTTCTTTCCGCCTTGTGTTTTTCTGGTTTCATCATGTACAGGTTTGTAATTTAATTTTATGAAAATTACACTATTTCATATTATTCAGATGTCTTGTGAATATTTCAGGTGAAAGTATTGCAGCATGATCTCTTCACAAATGATGTTCTTTACACTGAAATAGTATTTGACATGAGTTCACTGAAGCAAGAACTTCTTCCTATAGTTCCACTCTTTTGGTAAGATTCTTTTGGACACATGAGGGTAATTAAGTAATTATGTATTAATATTATTATTCATTATGTTTATACTTATTGATAAACAGTCAATCTGGAGATGGGTACAAAAGATCTGGACTTTGGGCAGTTAAATCACTTAATTGGAAGGAAGACAGGTGGCATACTGTATTCCCTTTCACCTCATCAAAAAGAGGGTTTGAAGCTCCTATTAGTCATATTATTGTTCGAGGCAAATCCATGTCAGCACGCACTGAAGATCTTTTCAACCTTATACGTTTATTATATTCATTTAACTAAAATTAAATTATACATATTTTTTTCCGGTGAGCTTATTATAACTCTGTTATTTCAGGTGAACTATATTCTCCAAGATGTTCAGTTTGCAGATCAAAAGCGCTTCAAGCAGTTTGTCTCCCAAAGTAAAGCTAGAATGGAGGTATTAACTGGAATCATATAATATAAAAATTATACAATTTGATTATCACAATTCACACCAATTAGTAAAATATGGTCTGAAGTTTTTAATATATATATATATATATATATATATATATATATATATATATATATATATATATATTTACATAGAATCGATTAAGGGGTAGTGGGCATGGCATTGCAGCTGCAAGAATGGATGCAAAGTTAAACAGTGCAGGGTGGATTAGTGAACAAATGGGTGGTGTCAGGTTGGATTAAAAACATTGGTTTAAATAAAATAAGTGGGAGAAAAAGAAAGAAAGAAAATGATTAATATTAATAATAATATTCTTTATACTTTCAGTTACCTGGAATATTTGAAAGATCGTGAAGAGAAAGTGGAAAGGACTGGAATGGAATTTCATGTGTTCTTGTTAGGAGTATAGTCAAGATCAATGGAGCTTCTTGTGTTAACAGAAAGAATACAGTTGTTGCACTAGCATCTTATGAAAATGGAGCTTCTTGTGTTAACAGAAAGTGTTATTAGTGTTGACATGTAATTTTAGGTAACTTGTTTGACATATGATATTTTTTTGAAATGAATTATCGTTTTTATGTATGGTATTTTATTTTGTATTATGATAATTTCAATCTGTTGTTCAATTTGAAAATTAGTAATTCTATCATATATATATATATATATATATATATATATATATATATATATATATATATATATATATATAGAGAGAGAGAGAGCATTTAAAATTATGACACACAAATACGTGTCATCTTCATTTATGACAGGGGCTTTAATGATACGCAATGTGCGTCCTAAACGCACGTCGTAAGGTTACGACACGCAAATGCGTGTCGTCTTCCTTTATGATAGGGCCTTCCTTGATACGCATTGCGCGTGGTAAATGCGTGTCGTAAATGTGCGTCGTCTCTCGTTATGACAGGGCCTTCCTTGACTCGCATTTGCACGTCGTCTGAGCGTTTTACGACTCGCAATGAGCGTTGTAAAAGGCTATTTTTTTAGTAGTGATTATTATATTATATTTAACAACGCTATTGTTATATTTATAAAAAACACATATTTGTAAAGATTTTTACTATATAGATTAATATACCAATCAGAAAATAGAAAAAAATTAAACACTTATATTTAGATATTGGATATCATGTGTAAGACATAAATTAAATATAAGAATACGTTAAGATTATAAGAACCCAAAATTTAGAGAGATTTAACTTTGAGACCAATATTGACCAAAAAGACAATTTGGTCATTTAGAAGAATTTTATAAGTTTGTGAAGTTTTAACTTCATAAAATTGGCCAAATTAAGATGAACTAAGTGAGTTCAAGAGAAGAAATGCAAGAGATGAAGAATTTAGGCCAAAATGATAAAATGATAATTTTATGCTTTTTGAACAAAGTTTGTGACTTAATAGATTAAAACTCGTATTAATTCAATGAGAAGTGACTTAGTGGCATTGTAGACCTGATCCCCATCTGCACGTGGATAAAGATCATAGAAAACGAGTTTAAGATGAAGAAGTTATGCATGTTAGAAGATTGGAAGAAAACCATCCCAAAGCTGGAATAGAATCAGCCATAAAGGTTGATGATATGCAGCCACCATGGTAGGGTGAGGATCCTGCCACGGTGCAGTGAGGGTGACAGTAGTTTAGATGAGAGGTCTCGTTGTAAGTGGAAGGCAATCTACTTTCCACCACGACGTGGCATGTGGGTGCCTGCGATGCGGTGACGGTAGTAGGATGTTATATGGGAAAGACACTAAGGCTCGGTTAAAGGCCAACCACAACCGAATAGCTCTCACCATGGCACTGTGAACATCCATTGTAACTCGGTTTCACAATCAGAACACAAATTAAAAGAGTGCTCATTCTCGGATCAATTCCTTCCCCAATCGATGGAGAGCTAACATTGAGCGATTTTGGTGCCAAGATGATGCCAAGAGAAGCTAGAGATGGAACATAACAAGGATTGACATTCTTATACTCTTAAGGTAAAGATTTATCCTCTAGATTAAGTTTTGAGCATAATATGTGAAATTGCTAAATTAGTTAGAATGGTTGAATAGATCAACTTATAGCTTGATTATGATGATGATGAGAGTGTCTAGAAGCTTTAAACAAGATTTGGAAGTGATTTATATGGTGAAATAAATCCATAGAGAATTAGGGTTTCAAACCCTAACTAGTGAGGATTATGAGTCGATGCATTAGAGACTAGAGTATAATGAATAAGGTAGTAAAATATTATTAATTAATTCATTGGTTGGAATAGATTTATAGGTAAAAGATGAGATGTTAAAATTATGTTCCCTTGAGTAGTCATTTTGACATAGAGAGGGATTAAGGTCTTAATAGGCTAAGACAAGTTATAAGGACTTGATACGTGTATGAATGGCCCTTGAGCAAAGAAGATGGAACAAGATGCATGATTTGAAGAATGGAGCCAAGGGTTTAGTCTTCACTAACATAATAAGGTGAGTTATAGCACTCTCTCCCACACATACACACACACTAAATTGTGTATGCATGTTTATGTATGTTTATGATTTTATTTATGCATGTTTATATGCTAGTGGTATTTTTGAAATACCCATAACTTATTAGATGACGATAATGTATGGTCATAAGAATTATAATCGTCTAGATGACTATGTAAGTAGATGATAGTGGTATTGTGTTAAATACCCAAGTTATACAAGATGTAGATAGAATATGAATGGTATGATGAGATGTAGATGGTATTATGTTAAACACCTAGAAGAAGTTGTGATTATATGTCTGTAATCATGTAAATGAGTATGTATGTATGTTTAGAGTATGTATATATCGTTGAGAATAGAGTACGAATGTGGGATGGCAGATAGAGTATGTATGTGTGGTTAAGAATATAGTATGTATGTGGGATGGAACATAGAGTATGTATTTGTGGTTCAATGTCGCGGAACTCGTTAGGCGTTCTCAGGGCGGCCGAATTAGCTCCTAGCGAGTATTCGGTCTAAGCGGGGAGTACTCGGATTGGATAAATTATATGATTTTAGAAAAATTATATATATATATATATATATATATATATATATATATATATATATAACAAGTTTATTAAAAATTATAACAAAATAGATGAATCTCAATCACAATTATAGATTTTTTCTAAAAATAGTCGAAATTTACAAGTTTTTCCAATTTTTCCGATTTTGGCGAATTTTGACTTAATTGGAGATGATTTTGACCGAACTGGAGTCGATTTTGACCAAACTGGAGCCAATTTTGACCGATTTTGAATTTTTTGGCCGATTCCGAATTAAGCACCTCAACCCCTACCCGATTCCGATTAAGCGGCCACCTAGACCGAGTTTTGCAACACTTGTGTGGTTAAGAATAAAGTATGTAAGTATGGTTAGATATTGATGGTATTGTGTTCGATAACCATCAAGATAGAGCATGAATGTATGGTTAGATGTCAAGGGTATTGTATGCATACCTATATGTAGTAGATATGAATGTATGGTTAGACTAACTACTTAATGAGTTAAGTACTAGATTGTTATTAGAAAATCTCTTGGTGAAGAGATGAGATAGATTGTTATGGTTAGACTAACTACTTAATGAGTTAAGTACTAGATTGTTATTAGAAGATCTCTTGGTGAAGAGATGAGATAGATTGTTATGAGACATGTGATGTGTAAGACTATGGTGAGACCATAGTGTTTACATATAAGATTATTAGAAAGTAGAAATATGATTCCTACTATACTTTAATAGATAAGTTGAGAAAGGTTCCATGAGTGGAACAAGATAAAAAGTTTCCTTAGAGGAACTTGTTATATTTAATGAGGTATAAGTGTTGAGGATCCGTGAGGGTGCATGGTAATTTGAAAGGGATTCAAGAAAAGAGAAGTGGTTAAAGGATCCACGTAGGATGAAAGTGAGGGTAATTAGTCTGAATGGTTGTACTCCGGTTAGTTAGAGTTATGTTGTCCCCTTATATGACAGGTGAAGCTCTGATAGATGATTAAACAAGTAGATTGAAATAAGAATGGAGAGGCAACAATAGATGAGAATAAAGATGAGATGGGAATAAGTATGAGATGAGATGAGATAAAGGAGAAAGTATGCCCTATATATAGAAGAGGGTAAGAAGTGAGAGAGCTAGAGATAAGAAGAGATATAGATAGAGTGAAACAAGAGTAAGAGATGAGGTAGGGAGGAAGAATGAGAAGAACTGGAAAGAGACTAAGCTAGATTATGAACAGAGTATAAGATGAGTGTGAGAAGATATGAGAAGCCATAAATTGAGATATAGTAAGGGTAATGAAAGAAGGAACAGAGTAGTAGAGTAAGAATACATGAAAATAGATTATAGTGTAACTCATTAGACCTATGGTTTGATGTTGTGGATTCTTTCATGTGTTATTGGTGCAAGTAGTAGCTATTATACAAGATAAGGTAGGAGCACAGGGACTTGGAATATAAGTAATTTACTTTTGATATTTCCTTGTTGGTTTAATTTTATGTTTATGATTTTTATTGTAAACCAGAATATTGTCTGAGATGTAAAGTGTTTTCAAGAGTTAGAATTTTTCAATTTATAGAAATCTCTAATATTCCCGAGAATGCTTAGAAGAGAAAATTTTGAGTCGTCACAAGGATAATATCAAATATTACAAAATATGCAATCAATTATAGTAAGACAATATCCTCTATTAGACTAATAAAATATAGTAAGGTAATGTTTGTTTTTTCTTAGACGATCTCTTTTGTTTGTGGGTGGTTAATCATTTTTATTGAAAATTGTTTGTGTTTTAGAAGATCACATACCTAAAAATGTATGTTCGTCCTCTTCTTGTAAAAGACATGAAAAGTCTTATAAATCCAACATACCTTCTATCCTTTAAAAAACCAGCCCTATTTTTTCATGCTTTCTTCTCAAAATGTTTTCTTCCACTCCTACCACTACATATGCCTCCGCCACAACCACCACCACATCCACCACTGCCATCACTTCTACAATTGTAACACCCACAGATTCAGGCTAGCCAATTAAGATATAATAAGTGTTAAAAACGACTTTTTGATAGAAGTCTATTTATGATAAATAATCTTAACCAAAATTATAGTATATGTGACAAGTATTTCGTACATATGAAGAACGCCTAAATCTGAATTCATGAGAGGAAATTATGATTTTTCTAATATTTCAGTGTAGTAGTATATGAATCAGAAACCGAAATTGAAATTGGTTGATTGTTAGGAAAAAAATCTAAATGAGAGTTGAAGATCTCGTCAATACCTATACTTTGATATAAAGATAGTCGAGAAGGGACGTCGGACGAGATCTAGTTATGAATTTTTAACCGACTTTAACAGTCTAAGACTGTTAAAAATATAACTTTAGAAATAAAGTCAAAATTATCATCGATAGCTACGTGTGGATATAAATCCCGTCGAAAACAGAACTCGTATGCAGAATATATGAATTTTTTAAGAAACAGAAAACTGTCATGTGCACCCGTACGCACAGACAGCATGTATGGCACGCATTGACACTCCACCAGATGCACGACAATGTCACCACCAAGAAGCTTCCACACACTCGGTCCGACCGATTGCATGACGCACACCGACCATGTGTGCGTAGTGCACTTCTTTTCATCCCTATAAATATGTTCGATTCTCAGTTCATTGCTTCATCCCTTCAGCTTGATTCTCTCTGAAAACTCTTCCGTACCTCTAGCCCTTTTACTCCCTAAGTTCTTGGCTTTGTTAGCTATTTCATGAGGTATCAGATAGCAAGTGAATAGAAGCTCCTGGATCAGAGTTCTGCTCGTATAATTCTTGGTTTTCATCAAATACTCTATAAGTTAAGCTACACTTATTTTATTCAAGTGTAACTTTTAATTATAGTCATAATCATTATTATGAACCTATAATTAAGATTTATCAGTGATTACAAGTCATTATACTGATTGATCTACTTATGGGGATGATGTTTAGGTTGGATTTAGTGAGGTGTTTAAAGTAGGATTTCCAAACAGTATACTCTGTATACCAAACAGACCCTACCTCCAATATGATCCTACCGATTTGTTCCTTACTTAATAGATCTTGATGTAGACATTAGGATTAGTGAGGCATGTAAACTATCATTAGTTGCCAGGAATATACGACTAAATTTTAGTAATGTGAACCTAGGTCTCGTTAGAGGAAAAGATGAAACACCAAGGCGAAGCTCTGTCGAAATCACCAATCATTCACCTAAGTCAAGTGAGTGTATAATTACTTTCATCTTGCACATAAATATGAAGAATTTAGATAAATGAATAATATATGTGCCTATGTGCAAAGATGCTATGTGTTAGATGAAATGTTATAAAGATAAGTTTAACTCCCTCCGTCCCAAATGAATTGTCCATTTTTGACTTTTGAAGTCTTTTTTCTTCAACTTTGACTTCAAATATTTTTATTTGTGTTATATGTTGAATCATAAAAGTGACCCTCTTGAACTTCAGCTACCGCAGCTAACATGCCACCGCAGTCAAGCCTCTTCATGAGCAGTCACCAACCGCAGTCTTTATCTACTGCAGTCCTTACTAGATTACTTTACTTTGTCCTTTTGTAATACACTCTATTGTCCAGTATGCCTTGCATGGCTACTTTTAGAGTTGTAATTTAGTGATCTTTGTGAGTCTCTATAAATAGAGCTCATTCTCTTATAAACTAAAGAGCATCGCATCTAATTCTAATACACATCTCTAAAGTTATCTTTTCTATCTCTCTTACTCACTCTTCTTACCTTCATAATCGATTACAACCTCTATTCGGAGTAAGTCTTTTGTGACTTAATCACTAAGTTTGATCTCACTTATTAACTTGGATTGAATGCATTCCTTGTTATGAATCAGCTTAAGTATATACTTGATATAACAATTGTTGTCATTTACATTTCTTTACTTTTCCATAACTAACTCTCTAACATCTAACTCTAATTTTATTGTTGAGCTTTTAGATCCTTCGAGATTAACTATTCTGCAATATACTTGTTCTAACGTTTGTTCAAGTGTGTCTCAAAGTTTTTCTCTCAACATTATATATTACTTGATGAAACTTATAACAATGAAAAGACAGTTAAAATACAATCCAAATATATATTTTACATCAAGTATTATCTATCAAAAAGAAAAATATTTAAGATCAAAGTTGAAGAATAAAGACTTGAAAAGTTAAATGTAGACAATTAATTTGGGACTGAGGTAGTATGATTTATAACGTATATATATTTTATAAATATAATACATTGGGTAAAGAAGAGTAATGAAAGATGTCATGATATGATGAATGATAAGATGCCATAATATAATAAAAATGTAGGCAATGGTAGGATGCCACGAATTTAGAAATGGTATTAATGTACTAATGATGTAGAAATTGTATTGGTGTACTAACGATGTAGGAATGGTACTAGTGTACCAACAATGTAGTCATCTAACAGAGTATATGTGACAACCAACAGACTATTTGATGAAAGTCCTGTGGAAAACAAACAGGTTTATAACCTGTAGATGATGGACTTCGTGCCCATTTTATGTACTATATACCCTACTAACATGTATTGCGGAGAAATCCCTGTGACAGTACTTTCAGTAACGATGATTAAAATAATCCATATTTAAAATAGAAAAAAACCTACAAACATGTATTTTGTAGATATCCTTGTAACAATACCGTCAATAATGATGACTATGATGACCATTAGGATATATCCTTAGGGAAGAATAAATAAGAAAATGGGGATGGGCAATTGGGTTAGTTGTTTGATAATTAAACATATTAATTATATTATTATGGGTTAAAACTCTATGTACTCACCAAGTTTCCCAACCTGACTCACTCAGTTTTTTGAATCGCATGTAATTAAATAAAGATACATGGACAATGATTTATGTATCTACATAGAGATTCAAGAAGTTGTATATCAATAGTATATTGATACATTGTAAGTCTCCATTTACGCTTATGTTTTTTGTATTAATTATGGCATCCCAACCTTAATAAATCAATGAAAACATTTCTTCAGAAATACCTTTATGGGACCAAATTCCACATTAATGAATAAAATTTGTATTAAATAATCATAAATAAAAAGTTTTAAAATGACCGTAAAAATAGGGATGTCACAACAAGCAACACCACCTCTATGATTACTACCTTCTTCACCACACCCACACCCACTACCACCACCACCCCTACGCAAAGCCACCACCATTGTCATCGTCATCTTTTTCACAATCACCATTATCTCCACCACCACCACCAATGCCACTCAAACTCCTCCATCGTCACCATTGCCATCATTTCCATAACCACTTCCACTACTACCATGGTCTTTAGCTATCATCTACAAATCAAGGTGGTTAATATGTGTATGCACATATAGTTTGTTATATCATCTATTATCAATGTGGTTTAATATCATTTATGAACTCTGTAGACTTTAAAAAACAAACAATCCTTTTTTACATACTACAAATGTTTAGTCCACATCTTCGTCTATATAGGAAGTTTGTGAACTCCATACATTTACCTCTTAAAAAACAACACCAAACATTACATTAAAAAAATATCTGTAACATCTGATTTTCAAGAATGCTTTTAAGCATTAAAGTGGAATATAAGTTTTTAGGATTTTCTATAGGTAGCGGTGCGATGGACCAGGAGGGCGTAGTGCAACAAGCTCGCAGTGTGAAGAGCCAAACCCTAGAGGACTCATGATTTTGACTTATTTAAGTGCATGTTTCCTTAAGGTTTCCTCATTTGTTAGCGTCCATCTCTAGAAAAGCCTTCTTGCATCCAAATCCTAGCCTCTTTGTTGCTTGTGAGCTCATTTTGTTTCCTTGGTGGGATTTTAAGAAGAAGGCGGTGTTTTTGGTGCATTCAAGGAAGATCCAGCCAAGCCCCTTCATGCTAATCATCTTTGGAACATTGGAAAGGTATAAAGATTAAACCATTATGCTCATTTCTTACTAAATCTAGGTTATTGGTGAGTTGTCACTTTTTCCCTTTTATATTCATGTTCTTAGAGTTTGAGGAACTTCATAACCTTGTATGGTGATGTTCTTGATTCTGGACTTCCATTTTGGGAGAAAAATACCATGCATGTGGCCATACACTTGGTTTTAGCACTTTTTATGGAGTTTTGGACTTATGGTTTAGATTTGGGAGTGTTTAAGCATTAATAATGGATAAAGTTAGAAACTTTATCCATTAAGACCATTGTATGAATCATATACGAATTTTGGAGTTCTAGACTTAAATGATTAATTCCTTCTTTAGGAAGTTTGTTAAGCTAGGACTAAAGTGCGACCCGATTCATGGCTCGTGGTGCGAGTTTGTGGCATTCATGACTATTTTATTGCGTAGTGGTCACGGTGAGACCAGGAGCTTGTTGTGACGTGATGAACATTGGCTTATTAAACAATTTGACTTTTGGTCAAACTTGTTGGGATTTGAGCAATAGTGTGAGGTTTAAACTCTATTTCATTATAGGTTGTTCATGATGGCTGTGTATGAGATATCCCAAAAGTGTGATAAAAAATTTCATTTTAAAATCAATAGTTTCAAGCATCAAATTGTTCCAAAACATTCACAATATATGACATCAAAATCATCAAAGTAATAATATCCAAAAAGTGCAGAAATAATGGGTCAACATTGGTGCCTTTGGTCCATGGATACAATGAGGAGACTCACCTCAATACGAAGATAACTGAACCGCACACTTGAGTTACTGCTAACATGGCTCCTCACACTAATCATATTCCAAAAATAACCCTAATTAATGATCAGGGTTTTTAACCCATAATAAGCGGTCGAAATATTCCTTTATCTTGAAGAGGGCTAAAAGTTCATTTTGTCCTTTCCATTCATAGCCCAACTTGACAATCCCAACCCTAATGGTCCAAAGCCCAAAAGAATTTCCTAAGCGGGTTTTCTGAGAGTATGCCTAGCGTACTCTCTCCTATGCCCCGCGTACTAATTGATTCATGAAGGGAAGGTTACATGGCCAAGATACAGTATACATCATGGTCCAAATCCTTCTATTAAGGTCTTAATGCTTTAATACCTAACATCCAAATTCAGATCTAAGTCTTATTAAGACCTAACGTCTAAATTCAGATCCAAGTCTAATAAAACATAATAATCCATAAAGTGGTAATCTTTATGCTTTTACATGGCTATAAAGAGCCCAACTCCAAAAACCTAACTCCTTTAGTCATCTAGGACTCCACAACTCTTGCATGGAAGAGAAATAAGGCCCAAGCTCGCATTTTTATGACTTAACACACCTTAAAACGTCTGAAAGAACAACTTAAGGAACCTAGAGTATTCCATACTCACAAGGGTCAAGATTTGGGACAAAAAGGTGTAAAATTATAAGCTTGAACAAGATCTAAAGAAATGTACATCAAGGTTGGAGCTTTATACCACCAGAAAATGCACAAGGTTGACTAGTTATTGGATCCAAAGACTTAAGACCAAAACCACTCCTTTGATGATATTCCTTCACAAAAAAGAATTCACAAAACTAACTCAAAAGCTTCAAATCTCACTCTTAAAGCTAGGGTTTTCGATCTCAGGGTTTAGGGGAATGGAGGCTAGAGGTAAGTGCAAGTTTGAGGACATAATGACCTTGAAATAGGGTCTAAACCCTAAAATTTAGGGCTTGACCCCTACTTGCATACGCCCAACGTACGTCCAGGACTCCAGGATCATATGCAAGGTCCTACGCCAGACGTATCTGGGTCGTACGCCCAACATAAGGACCAATTTTTCCATTTTTTATGAAATAAGGCTAGGAAGGAAAAATCATGTGGAACATTGGTGTTACAAATCTTCCCCACTTGAATCAGACTTCGTCTTTGAAATCCGTCGTTGCTAACAAGTCAGGGTAATGCTCCCTCATCTCATCATCAGGCTCCTATGTCCATTCCAAGCCTTTCTGGTTCTACCATCACACCTTCACCAGGTTCACTTCTTTTTTGCACAGAGCCTTAGTCTTCCTATCAAGAATCACAATCGGTCTATACACATAATTCAAGCGCTCATCAACCTGAATCTCATTAAAAGGGGTAATTTCCGACTCATCAACTACACACTTCCGCTACTGAGAGACATGGAATGTGCTATGGATTTGCCTAAGCTCATTAGGATACTCCATTCGGTATGCAACCTTACCCACCCGGGTGGTAACCCTGAAGGGACCAATAAATCTGGGGCCCGGCTTGCCCCGATTTCGAAATCGATTGACACCTTTCCAAGGTGACACCTTCAAAGGCACAAAGTCCCCTACCTAGAACTTGAGGTATGATTGTTACCGGTCTGCCTAACTCTTCTGAAGAATTTTCACGACTCATAACCTGCCGCGCACCATGTGAATCAATTTAGCGATCTTGAGTACTACTTTAGTAGTCCCCATGACCCGATGCCTGACCTCCCCCTACCAAACCGGGGTCCTGAACCTCCTACCATACAACATCTCAAACGGTGGTCAGTCAATACTATTATGATAGTTATTGTTGTAGGAGAACTTGGCCAGTGGAAGGTAAATATCCCAATTCCCTCCAAAATCTAACACATACGCCCGGAGCATATCTTCGAGCATATGAATCGTATGCTCGCTCTGTCCATCGGTCGGGGTGGTATGATGTAGGAAAATGGAACTGAGTATCCAACTCTTCATAAAACTTCCTCCAAAACCTAGAGGTGAATCAAACATCCAGGTCTGAAACCACTGAAACTGGCACCCGGTGCTGAACCACCACCTCCCAAATGTAGATGCCAGCTAGCTTCCCAACAGATATACTCTTGGAAATTGGTATGAAATGTGCACTCTTGGAAAACCTATCAATAATGACCCAGATTAAATCAACTCCATGTGTCATTCTTGGCAACTTTATGAGGAAATCCATGGATGTGTCTTGTCGTGGGGTCTCTGATGTACGGGCTTAACTCTTGTAACACCCCGCTTCGAAAATAAACCCTAAACCCATGAATGTATTTTAAGTGTTATTTTACTCCGATATATGAAATTTTAATATAGGGTTTTAATGAGGAAGGATGTATTTGACATTATAATTTGTCTTGGAGGTCTAATTGGTACTTTCGGGGTTTGTGGTGTAAAGAATAATTGACCATAAGGCTAAAGATAAATTTTGGAATTGTTTTGTAGCTTGTAGGCTTAAATTTAAAAGGTTTTGGAAGTTGGGGGTTGAATGGTAAATTATGGTTTTATTTTGGAAAAGATTAGAGAAGGGGGGGCCAATCATGTAAAAATTGAATAAAGTTATATTGGAGATGGGTTTAAACCCGTCACTAGCCTTCCCCTGCCATTTTTAAGGAACATGGAACCCTAACCCTAACCCTATCCGCATTCTTCAGCCGCCTCCATCTTTTTCGAAGTCTTCTCAGCCACCACCTCCACGCTGTTGCTTGAACTACCATCACTCCTATCGCTGGCAAAGTCGTGGTCGAAGATGCGACCGTCAGGAAGGTCGGAAATTCCAGGAACTAGGGCTGATACTTCTGCTTTCTGGTGGAGGAGCAACCTCCATTTTCCCTGCTGCAATCGTCCCTCCCCTTCCTGTTTCTTCTCTGCAACAACTAGCTCGCGTCCGCCGCCGCCGTCGCTCCTTGCGGCTGCATTTTTTTGTGCTACAGATTGCCGCCTGCCACCCGAAGTGGCTATGATGGGTGCGTGTATTGTTATAACTCTCTTGTTGTGTGTATGTGTTGCTGCTACAACCGAGAAGTGTATATGGGTGTTTGTTGGCTGGAAACCGAGAAAAAGAACCAGCGTGGCCGCCAACAATGGTGGATGTCACTTACTACCATCTCTTGCCTCCACCAGCCACTATGGGAGGTCGTTGTGTGTGTGATTGGGTGTGTGTGTTATTGTTTTACATCTTGTGTGTGTGTTCGGTTATTGGAATTATCCCTCGATCCGCCGCCGTGAACCGCCGTCGACCACCACTGCGGGAGGTAGAAGTGTGTGGTGTCCGACGCAGTGAAACTCTAATTAACCTAAAAACTTAACTTTGGACTTTGTGGCATGTGCTTGGGTTGGAAACCTTAATTAGGGTTTAGAAAACCCTAATTTTGGAGATTTTAGTTTGGGATTTTTTAGGACCCACGTTTTGGACCGTTGGACTGGAATTACAAATTATACCCGACCACATTGTATGCTTGACCTGGTAGAGTGATGGACTTAGTGGATTAAGTCCTTAATGGGTTAAGTGTTATCACTTAAACCTAATCGTCATTATATTTGAAAACCCTAATAATGTTTGGGCTTTGATTTGGGCTTTTCTTTTAGGCTTAGGTGTTTGGGTTCTTGTTGGGCCATCTGAGAACAAGTGTATGGACTAGAATATTTGGATGGGCTTTAGGGTAAGTCCTATATGAGGGGCTTGGGCCCAATTTGGAAAATTAGGCCATATGTTGGGCCTTGGTTGATTGTTTGGCTTTTGGGCCTTCAGATTGTGGGTTTGAGCCTTGGGCTTGATCAAGCTAGGTTGGGGGTAAAGTAGTCTTTTTACACCAAGTATGGATTTATGGTTATGCATTGGAACCCAATTATTAATTGGGTGCTATTTTGATGTTGACAGTTCGTGGATCTGTCAAGCAGCAGCTAGAGTTTTATCCGCGAGACTTTAGCAGTGTGAGGTGAGTCTTCTCGCTATATCCGTGGGTCGAATGCACCAATTCCGACCCATTACTTGTTATGTGGAATGCTAGTTGTCTCTATGATACTTGTATGAAAGACCATGGGGGGAGCCCATGGCATTTGGACATAAGACCATAGGGGGTGCCCATGTCATTTGGATATAAGACCATGGGGGTGCCCATAACATTTGGATATAAGACCATGCGCACGCGCGGAGGGGAGCCCATGGAATTCCTAGTAAAGACCATGGGGGAGCCCATGGCAACTATATGTATGTTGCATGATATACTGTGGATGATATTCTGTGGATGATATTTTGTGGTTGTATGCTATGTGGTACTTTGGGGAACTCATTAAGCTTTGTGCTTACGATTTTCAGTTTATGTTTTAGGTACTCTGGTTTTCAAATGGAAGGGCTCGGGATGATTGCAGAGCACACACCACATGTTTTCATCCTTTGTGAACTTCTATGATTGGTCAATGTTTTGTTCAAACTTAATTACTCTAATTTTGGGTGAAAGACATGTATTAACGATTTATTAATTTAAAAACAAAAAATTTTATATCATGATTTTTTTTGTGGTGTTACAACTCTTTTGTTAGCCAGGCACCGCTCTACGGACCATGATATTTCCATTTTCATACAAGGCCACCAATAACTCAACCTTAGATCTCAATACATCTTCATGACCCCGGGACGGATTGCAAACTTTGACTTATGAGCCTCTTCCAGAACTATCTATCTCACACCACCAGTAGTCGGAACCCAAACTCTACCACACAGAGTCAACAACCCTTTATTGTCTCTAACAAATAAAGGAATCTTCCCTCTGATCCTTTCTGCTTTCCAATTTTCCTTTGTCAGTCCTTCCACCTGAGACTTCATGATCATATCCATCAGAGGCGAAATAATAACCATCCTCAGTCAAGTATCCCCAATAGAAGCACTCACTGCCTTCTGGCTCAAGGTATCGGCTACCACATTGGTCTTCCCACTGTGGTACAAGATTTCACAATCATAGTCCTTTACAATGTCCAACCATCTCCGCTTCCGGATATTAAAATTTGGATGGTCCATCAGGTACCTTAAACTCTTGTGGTCAGTGGAAATAGTACATATAACCCCATACAGATAGTGCCTCCAAATATTGAGGGCAAAAACCATAGCCCGCAACTCCAAATCATGAGTAGGGTAATTTGCCCGATGAGGCTTCATTTGCCTCGAAGCGTAAGTAGTCATATGGCCCCTCTACATAAGGACACCTCCCAAACCCGATTTAGAAGCATCACAAAAAACCACAAAATCATCCATACCCTTGGGAAGCACGAGAACCAGGTCCTCGCACAATCTTTGTCTCAGCGTCTCAAAAGCTAACTACTAATCGGATCCCCATCGAAAATTAATATTCTTCTTCTTCAAGCGGGTCAATGACACTGTAATCTTGGAGAAATCCTGGATAAATCTCCGGTAATACCCTACGAGACCTAAGAAGCTCTGAATCCCATATGGGGTCCTCAGAACCTCCCATCACATCACGACCTCACTCTTGATGGGATCCACCAAGATACCTTTTTGGTTGAAGATGTGCCCCAAGAATTGCATCCCGTGCAACCAGAACTCACATTTGGAGAATTTGGCATACAAAATTAAAAACCATTAAGTTTTCATGCAACCTAAATAGGATCTACAGTTTCTCTATTGAAACTATAACTAAGAACATCAAAAATAAACCTACAAACGTTGGGCAATTTTCGAAATTATGATCAAAGGGTTTGAGGATTACATACCTTTTAGTTGTTATAGCAAACAACTAGAATTCCTTTTTGTTGATCTCTTGGAAGCAAGCACCACAAGTGTCGTGCCTCTAATGGAATCACACCCAAACTAGAAAGAGAATGAATTAGGAAAGAGATGAGAGAATTTTCGTCCAAGGCTAATGGAGGGAAGGCATAAATGAAAATAAGGGCTAGCGGACTCCTTATATAGTTGAGGAAACATGGTGCCAAAGCTACAGTTTAAAGGGATATGCCCTAAATCCTTTGCTTGTTGACCAAGCAGCCCAAACCCCTTATCCAAGGGGCCTTGGAGGCTTGGAAGAAATCTCCTAGGGTTTCCCTAGAGATTTTCATCCACCTCTTCCAAGGGGTTCTAGAGCCTTCCTTTCTCAACTATTAATAAATAACAAAACAGTCCCTGTACTTTTAGTTAATCAAATTTATTCCAATTAATTTATGATTAATTATTAATTAAATAATATGATTTCTAATTAATATATTATTTTCATAACACATTAATAAATCATTTACTTAATTTATTATTCATATAATAACATAATCTCTTTCTAAAATCATCATGTCCAAGTGCTAGGTTTGAGGGCGACCCAAAAGGGCTATGCTACTATCAATTCAAGTATATACCAATTTTAGTTATGGACTTAGACAGCTAATTCAACATCAGAATCTATAGCAAAGAAAAGATCAGGGAGGGTTATTCGAAAACCATATAGATGTGTGGATGTGTGAATTCAGGTGAACTTGACTTCATTGCTTTTGCTTTAGCAACTGGAGAAGACATTGATACTGAGGATCCTCAATCATATAAAGAGGTTGTGGAGAGTAAAGAAGCAAATGATTGGCTGACGGCCATGAATGAAGAAATGCAATCTCTAGAGAAGAATGAAACATGTGATCTTGTACCATTACCAAAGGGAGAAAAGTCAATGGGATGCAAATGGATCTTTAAGAAGAAGGAAGGGATACCAGGAGTTGAACCAGCTAGGTTCAAGGCAAGGTTGATGGAGATATGGTTTTCTTGGAAAGAAGAGATTGATTATCACGAGGTGTTCTCACCGATCGTGAAGCACAAGACAATTCGGTTTCTTTTTGCCATGGTGAGTGCATTTGATTTAGAGATTGAATAGCTTGATGTGAAAACTGTATTTCTTCATGGGAACTTAGAAGAGACAATTTATATGTCCCATCCAGAAGGGTTCTTTGATTCTATTAAGGATCATGTATGCTTTCTAAAGAAATTGTTGTATGGTTTGAAGTAGTCTCCAAGACAATGGTACAAGAGATTTGATTCATACATGATCTCGAATGGCTACACTTGAAACTCGTTTGATAATTGTGTTTATTCAAAGGAAGTGTCACCATATTCCTACATATATCTATTGCTATATGTTGATGATATGATCATTGGAACAAAGGACATGTCTGGAATAAATGAATTGAAGCTAACCCTGAAGAATGAGTTCAAAATGAAGGATTTGGGAGCAGAAAAGAAGATACTTGGAATGGAGATACAAAGGGATAGAAAAGTAGGATGGTTGTGTATTTTTCAACAGAAGTACATTGAGAAAGTTCTGCAATCCTTCAAATGTTATCAGTCCAAGCCATTTGGAAATCCTTTGACGACTTACTTTAAACATGGTCCAAACATTATCCCCACTACTAATGAAGAAAGGAAGTACATGAGTATGGTTCCATACTCAAGTGTTGCTGGAAGTCTCATGTATACTATGTTTTGTACCAGACCCGATTTGGCTCATGTAGTTAGAGTGGTTAGTAGGTTTATGAGCAATCCAGGGAAGACTCATTGGGAAGTTGTAAAGTGGATCTTGCGATTACTTGAAGGGAACGACAAATGTTTGCTTGGTGTTTGGAGCTAAATCAAAGAGTGACTTTGTGTAATATGCTAAATCTAATTATGGTGGTGACTTGTTGAAGTGCAGTTCACAGACGTGCTACATATTCACTTTTTTCAGATGTGTCATCAGTTGGAAGTTAACGTTACAAGATACCATTGCTTTGTCTACAACTGAATCCGAGTACATGTCCATGACGAAAGGAATAAAATAGGAGATATGGTTGCAAGGGCTTATTCAAAGTCTTTTTCTAGAGGTGGAGAAGTCTGTATTGTATTGTGACAGTCAAAGTGCTTTGAGTCTTGCTAAGAACCATGTGTATCACGAGAAGACAAAGCACATTGATGTTTGGATGAGTTTCATTCAGGATATTCTGGAAGGAGACAAGTTTTCAGTACTGAAGATTGATAACAAGGTCAACCCAGTAGATATGTTGACAAAGTCGTGACCTACGGAGAAGTTCAAGCTTTGCTTGGACTTATTAGATGTTTACAGGAGGTAAGCCCCTTTAGGGCTTGATAGCAGGAAAGGAGAGAAAGTTCTTGTTCGAGGTCGAGCTCAAAGGATTCTCAAGTAAGGGTGGAGATTGTTAAATATGACTTAAGCATTTGGATCATTCTCATAGAGCATTTGGAGCAATTGAAACTCAATGGATCACTTAGGGTTCATGGAGAATGTGACAAAGGAATGGATCATATGAAAAGGGAATGGATTGTCTGAAAAAGGAATGGATCAAGTGCCAAAGGAACGGATCATATAAAAGGGGTTTGGAGCACCTAGAAGAGGTTTGGAGCACCTGGGAGTAATATGGAGCAAAAGGGAACTTGTTGGGCCATCTGATAAAGGGTTAGGCCAAGAAGGATGGTGTTGCACCAAGGGCATTCCTTCTTGCGCCAAGATATTCCCTTTTGCGCCATGGGGTATCCCTCTTGCACCAAGAGGTATCCTTGTTGCGCCATGTAGTATGTTGTTGTGCCAAGAATGGCCTTTTTGGGCCATGCATGTTCCTGTTGTTCCAAGGTAGTGATGTTGCTCCAACCAAGAAGTTCTTGTGCAACACTTGAAGATTGTTACGCCATCCATACACTTGTTGTGCCATCATGGCACAAGATGGACCATCTTGGTCCCTGATGAGCCAAGTATGCTATGAAGTCCTCCATGATGCTCAAGATCATTCAAGGATGCTCAGAAGTTGCTATTGCTCAAGATATACACCATGTTGTGCCACCATGATGGATGTTGGGCCACTAGTGTTCATGATGTTCCATTATGGAATGAGGTGCTCCATCATTGTGTTGTTGATTCTCATGGGTTGTATAACATGGAAGAATGTTCCAAAAGATTCTGCATGGCGGATTATTATTGGTTGAAACCTTTCATGGACAATAGGCCAATGGGCTTGGCCCATAAAGGTTTTAGGTATGGTCCCTCAAGTATAAATAAGGAAGCATTCTAGGTCATTTTGTATCTTGAATTATAGAGTGATAGGAAAATCTTTGTGTAATTATACTCTTAACCACTGTTTGAAAGCTCTAAAATAAAGAATACTCCCCTCCTACCCGTGGATGTATGTCACCTTTACCGAACCACGTAAAATATTGTATCTTATATGCTTATAGTTTTGCTAGTTATCCGATTTACTTCCTAACACATACCACTTACTAAAAAGGTCCATATACAAGATCAGATACAACATGAGCATAAATAAGGAAAGCAATAAGAGATATGAATAAGTTACGTACCAGTAAACACATTCAATACAGTACGGGCCTCATCGGTGGTTAGCTGAAATTCCATACTCTTCACCACACGTGTCTCCGCCTTGCCTTAGCGGCCATCAGTAATTCTCAAGGTGGTTGGTGTAGGTGCTGCCACTTCCCCTCCTGATAATCTTGCACAATCGGCCTTTCTATGGCCGGTCTGATTGAAATGGAAGCAAATTAGAGCATTATGTGGGCAGTTCCTACTCATATCACCCGACTGACTACAACTAAAACATATTGAACCTAATGTCCGACATGCCCCACTGTACGGCTTGCCGCACTTGCGGTATAAGTCCTAGCCCTGCTGACCCTTGGTGCGTGAATCGGAAGCCTTGGGCCTCTTAGCCTGACCCACTATTATCTACACTTGCTCTGGTTTTTGGTTCGTCTGAAGCTCCAACTCAATCTCCCGCTTATAGACCTTCTCAACCATATCATTCAGGGTCTTGCACCCCGAAAAGCTCACAAACTCACTGATTTCATCCTTTAACATTTCATGATATCTCGTATTCTTCATCTCCTTATCCACAACGTACTGTGGAACCAATAGTGTAACGACCAAAAAATTCAAACCAATTTAAATTTTTCAAAAACAACCCGATTCCATTAAAGTTATTATAAAAAAGTTTTCAACACAATTTATTTAAAGTATTCCCAGAATCACATCACAACAAAAACACGAGGAGCGGTACGATCACGCCTTTGCCTTGCCACTGCCTCCTGAAGAACCTGAAAAACATTAAACCACAACTGTAAGCCCGAAAGCTTAGTGAGGTATCCCCAAAATACCAACCACATATACCATACACGCATATCATGCCATAACATATCCAATCACAGAACAACCATGCACTTCGGGTCTACTGTGTGACTGGTCCGCCGCACCGGCCAACAGTCCACCTGGTCCACCCTCCGAGTCTAGCCATATACATCGAGTCTACAGTGTCATTGGTCCGCCCGCACCGGGCCTTCAATCCACCCAGTCCACTCTCTGAGTCTACAGTATGACTGGTCCGCCCGTGCCGGGCCTTCAGTCGGCCTGGTCCGCTCTCCGAGCCTCGGCACGTCTGGTCCGCCTTCTTGGGGCCTACGGCATATCCGGACCGCTCGCTGGGCCTTCGGGACAACCGGTCCGCCCTGGGTATCTTGGCCTACAGCGCAAAGCAGGACCCGCCTCAACCCAACTCCAGTCCAAACAACCATGTGAACATAGACATACAATCATATAACAATTCACAGTCAACAAGCCAATCAAACAGATCACATAACATACCATCATCCTAACCAGGATACCGACCTAACCAGTCACTAGCATAGCATCACCCTACATATCAGGGAACCGACCTTAACCAGGTCTCTAACATATACCATCCTAGCTACCAGGATGCAAACATATCAAAGCAATAACATAACAACAAATACCCGGATCTCAATCCGATAAAGGGCCGACCTTGGTGCCTTAGACCCTGTTGATATAGTGAGGATAACTCACCTCGAAACTGCCGGCTGAAAAGATAAGGTCCCGCTGCTCCAACTTCGACACAAACTCCTCCACTGAATAACACCAAGGCACTGAACTCAATAATTACCAAAATACCCCTGGAAAACAACTAGTCAACCCTTGACTGACTCTACTTGCCGAGTCAACCCGATGACTCGCCGAGTCCCCATGCTCAGAATTTCCTTCAATCCGCGACCCAACTCGCCGAGTCACCCCGAGACTCGCCGAGTCCAAAAACTCTGAGTCCACTCGCACACAACTCACCGAGTCATCCCTTGACTCACCGATTCTCGGCTCAACCAGAAAAGATTGGGACTCCTCGACAAGACTCGATGAGTCCAAGAACAGACTCGTCGAGTCTAAGGCTATCTTCAACCTACTCGCCGAGTTGTTCCTCCAACTCGTCGAGTTCCAGGCCATCTTCATCCAACTTTCCGAGTTGTTCTTCCAACTCGCCGATTTCCAGCCTATCTTCAAGCAACTCGCCGAGTCCACCCATGTGACTCGTACCACCGGATCTGAATCCATACAGAGGCTTTCCAAGCTACGTAGATGATCCAAACCATAGATCTACCCTTCCTAAGGCCATCCATCACGTAAAGTGGCAAACTTTACGTGAATCCAAGGAGATCTAGGCATTTTCACTCTAGGGTTTGGGCTTGGGACAAGATAGTTCCATCAATCACTCAAAAGCAGGGACTTTTATGCATTCTAACCCTTTTCCATTCTAGATCTGAGGTAGCAACCTCAGATCTAACCTCTAAACTCCAATACACCAAAGGATATGATCTCTAACACCTCCAAAAATGATGAATCTAGATAATAGCAGCTCAAATAATGAAATAATACCTCAAAAGGAAGCTCCAAGAGAAGATTAATCCGAATCCTTGCAAAGCCCTTTGATTCAAGTCTCTTCTCCTTCAATATTTCTTCAACAACCACTTCTCCAAGCTCCAATTGCACTCTAACACCTCACAATCACGCCTCAGGGCTTTCTGGACTTCTAGAGGGGGTAAAGAGGCTGGGGAGAGGGTATAATGTTCTTTATATAGGGCTCATCCTCCGGATTTAGGGTTTTCTCCACTCAGCGCCTACTCGCCGAGTCCATCCGCTGACTCGCCGAGTCGGCCACTTAACACGCGACCAAAGTCGCGACCCTACTCGCCGAGTCCACCCATGGACTCGCCGAGTTTCCCCTTCCCAGTTTACTCTTTTAGCCCTTCAACTTTACTCTTGATATTCCAGGATGTTACAATTCTCCCCCACTTAAATTAGGCTTCGTCCTCGAAGCCTGCGGCGACTCAACTCCAGAAATATTCCCGCAACGCACCACCTGGCATTTACCCAACTAGGTTCCTCAAGACGCAACCATCGAAACCGGAAACTCACTTTCTCTTTTCTGACGGTGTCCTGACCACCGTCTCAAGCCGGCCACCGGCTTTACTCTCTGATAACCACACCTAATCAGGCTCCACACTTATCAACCGAGTACCACTCCATGGCACTTTTCTCGATCCTGATCACCACAATCACTTGACTCTTACGAGCTAGATATAACCCTAAACCACCGGGTTCCTGATCCAAGTCCAACTTTATCCACACCCTGCTGACAGAATGACACATTCTTCAGCCTCGGAGCAACTCCCATGAGTTCTCCCCTTGCAATCGCATGCACATGCTGAACTAGCCCTAGCACTCTCGGGTTAGGAAAACCTGTTTACACTAACGACATCTCCAAACATCCCCCAGGATGAACCACTACTACATACACAATTTCCTGATCAGAATCACACTGAGAGCCCAAGAATCCCTCCCTGCATCCCTTCCGAGCCTCTTGGCTCTACACCCGCAGAATTCCTTCCACGACCTCAGCAGACATCCCAAACCGGATGTGATCCCATACCACTGCCGCAAACACGCTGCCCGATGACCGCAGTTGGACCACTCCAATCACAATCCTGCGCTGTTGCTTTCACTTCCGTGAATTTACACCCCCTCTCGGAGTTACATTCCTCTCTTTTTCCTTTTTCCAATGAAATCCACTTGGCCTCCTGGTCACTACGACAAGTGCCACGGTGTTCGCCCCACGCTACACCACTCCTTTATAGCATAACCGCTATCCATGCAACACACATGCTCTGAATCTGCTCGCAAGGACTCTCGAGTCCATGCACTATCTTCACTAATCAAAATCAATACCCGGGGCCAGACCTTCTAATGCTAACACATCGCAACATACTCAATCCATTTCCTCGTACCGATCTATCAATACCTGCGGAGTCTTCAGCATGGTTGGACCGCCTTAACAGGCCTTCAGCCAATCTTGACCACTCTCAGAACCTTCAGCCAATCTGGACCGCCGTCCAGTGCCTTCAGTCTGGCTGGACCATTCTCCGAGCCTTCGGTCTGACTGGTACGCCTACCGGCCTTCGGTCTATCCGGACCGCTCAACTAACATTCATCATTCCGAGCTATCTCTCCGGGAAATCCTCCCATGCATACTGTTCTAGTCCTCTAGGGGTTCCGAACTCTATCTCCATCATACATACTCGATCCCGGCCCGATCCCAGGCCTTCCACAATCAAATGCCCTAGGTCTGTATCTCACCCCGCACGCCTGGCATTTACTCATACCAGCCTATGCTCTTGGCTGACAGAACATTACTGAATCCCAAACAGCTAAACAACCTTACATGCTCATCGATCTTCCGGAGAATTTTCCAATTCTCCCCCACTTATAGCACTGACTATCAATCACCGGTCGCCATCACCGACCTCCCTCAACAACCTTACACAACACAACACTTACCCGCGAACTGCGCCCTGCAAGCATAAACAACCTTCACAAAAAATCCCATTTCCACACTGATCATCCCGCTCGAAAGAAACTCAATCTGCAGCTACCCACTCCTCAGAAAGCAGATGCTACCTGACATTCAGACCAACGCCATATTTCCACCAATAACCCTCATGAATGATAACCAACGAAATTCCCAAACAATAACCCATAACCAAACCATAATTCTAAAAGAAAAATGAATACCACACCGAAAGCCAAACAATGAAACCAATAGAAAAACAATAATCCACAATACACACAAAATAACAAGACATCAAGAAAGAAACATACCTGCAGCTGCATCCGACACTGCTCTGACCTCCTCTGTTGTAAGCTGAAAAGCACGACCCTGAGCCCTTGGGGGCTCCGCTCCACCCTGATCTCCACCCGTGATCCTCAAAGTGGCCGGTGTTGGAGCCTGCACCGGTCCTGCAGCGAGCTGTGGACAGTTGACCCTCAAATGTCCAACCTGATGACAATGATAACAAATCCTCAAATCCCGAACCGGCGCTGACGGCCTACAATCCCTCGCATAGTGCCCCTCCTTTCTGCACTTGCGGCATGCACCACCGGACCTACAAACTCCGTTGTGACTCCTCCCACACTTCCCACAAGTGTGGCTACTCAGATGTCCCACTCTAGAATCGACGGTCTTGGACCGTTTTGGCGCCGGCTGCGACTGCACCGGAGCCTACCTCAGCTCACGCAACTGCAACTCAATCTCTAACTCGCGTCGCCTGGCGGCCTCCTGCAACTCCAACAAAGTCTCGCACCTCTGCGTAGACACAAACTGTCTGATATTCCTCTTGAGCATGCTCAGATATCGAGACATCTCAGCCTGCTCCGAAGCGAACTCAGGGCAGAACATTGCCCTCTCAGTGAACATCCTGGTGATCTCAGTCACCGACTCTGAACCCTGCTTCAGCTCAAGGAACTCCTGAGCCAATCTCTCTCTCTCTCTCTCTCTCTCTACTCGCGGAACATAACGAGTGCTGAACATCTCTCTGAACTGATCCCATGAAACCGCAGCCCTCTGCGCATCCGAATATGACCCCGTGGTCAATCTCCACCAATCCTTCGCCCCGAGTCTCAACAGGTTCAGAGCACACCTCACCCTATGATCAGCAGGGCATGAACACATAAAGATACACCCCTCCACGTCCAATAACCATCTCATAGCAACAATCGGGTCCTGAACTCCATCAAAGGTGGGAGGCTTCGTATTATCGAAGTCTCGATACTGAAAACCCCGACCAGCTCATCCCCCTGCCGCTGCTACAGCCACTGTAGCCGCCGCGGCAGCCGTATCTGTGAGAGCTGCATAGCGCTCATCAAAATACTCAACCATGGCGGTCTTGATTGACCCAAACAGTTCCGGCAACTCGGCCCGGAACAACACAACAACCTCATCATGCAGGATCTCACGAATCCTCGCATCCAACTCGCACGTGCTCATCTGACCAATAACCTCGGGCGGTACTGACCCACCCGGAACTCCCTCTCCTGCTCCCGATCCTGATCTGGATCCACTCCCAGCATGTCTCGGAATCTCCATACTGAAAAACACCACAAAATCTCAAATTCTTCCCACTATCCCGGGAACCAACTCTCAACCCAACCCTAGAGGTCATGGTTTCCCTAATATGCGTATGGGTCATGTGCTTTCAGTAGTACGGGCCCATACTACCTTCCACACCTACCCATATTTGTATGAAGTAATACCACAACACCCTAGTGAAAACATGCATAACAAACGCTCAACCCTCACTACTAGAGGAACACTGGAAATCTCCACAAGGAAACCCTAGGCTACAGGCATCACAAATCAGGCAGCATTATCATGAAATCCTGAAGATCCCTAGCCTAGCACTAGCATGCTGTTCTATCAAAGCTCAAAAAAAATTATCATGTATGGTATTTTGGGGTTACTTACTGGCTCCGGCTGATCGTACCTCCGCGTCCTCCTTTACTCATTTTGAAAACCATTTTAAATTCTATTTTGAAAACTCTCCTCGATTTAAGACTGGAGTCACACGAGTGTTCCTCCAATTCACTCAAACCAAGGCTCTGATACCAACTTGTAACGACCGAAAAATTCCAACCAATTTATATTTTTCAAAAACAACCCGATTCCATTAAAGTTATTACAAAAACATTTTCAACACAATTTATTTAAAGTATTCCCAGAATCACATCACGACAAAAACATGAGGAGCGGTACGATTAGGCCTTTGCCTTGCCACTGCCTCCTAAAGAACCTGAAAAACATTAAACCAGAACTGTAAGCCCGAAAGCTTAGTGAGATATCCCCAAAATACAAACCACATATACCATACACGCATATCATGCCATAACATATCCAATCACAGAACAGCCATGCACTTCGGTTCTACTATGTGACTGGTCCGCCGCACCGGCCAACAGTCCACCTAGTCCACCCTCCGAGTCTAGCCATATACATCGAGTCTACAGTGTGATTGGTCCGCCCGCACCAGGCCTTTAATCCACCTGGTCCACTCTCTGAGTCTACAGTATGACTAGTCCGCCCGCGCCGGGCCTTCAGTCGGCCTGGTCTACTCTCCGAGCCTCGGCACGTCTGGTCCG
The DNA here is from genome assembly GCF_002870075.4 of Lactuca sativa. Classification (NCBI taxonomy): domain Eukaryota; kingdom Viridiplantae; phylum Streptophyta; class Magnoliopsida; order Asterales; family Asteraceae; genus Lactuca; species Lactuca sativa. The sequence goes on along the minus strand of NC_056630.2, from coordinate 81,975,693 downwards.
CCCTCTTGGGGCCTACAGCCTATCCGGACCGCTCGTTGGGCCTTCGGGACAACCGGTCCGCCCTGGGTATCTTGGCCTACAGCACAAAGCAGGACCCGCCTCAACCCAACTCCAGTCCAAACAACCATGTGCACATAGACATACAATCATATAACAATTCACAGTCAACGAGCCGATCAAACAGATAACATAACATACCATCATTCTAACCAGGATACTGACCTAACCGGTCACTAGCATAGCATCACCCTACATATCAGGGAACTGACCTTAACCAGGTCTCTAACATATACCATCCTAGCTACCAGGATGCAAACATATCAAAGCAATAACATAACAACAAATACCCGGATCTCAATCCGATAAAGGGTCGGCCTTGGTGCCTTAGACCCTGTTGATATAGTGAGGATAACTCACCTCGAAACTGCCGGCTGAAAAGATAAGGTCCCGCTGCTCCAACTCCGACACAAACTCCTCCACTGAATAACACCAAGGCACTGAACTCAATAATTACCAAAATACCCCTGGAAGACAACTAGTCAACCCTTGACTGACTCTACTTGCCGAGTCAACCCGATGACTCGCCGAGTCCCCATGCTTAGAATTTCCTTCAATCCGCGATCCAACTCGCCGAGTCACCCCGAGACTCGCCGAGTCCAACAACTCTGAGTCCACTCGCATACAACTCACCAAGTCATCCCTTGACTTACCGATTCTCGGCTCAAACAGAAAAGATTGGGACTCCTCGACAAGACTCGCCGAGTCCAAGAACAGACTCGTCGAGTCTAAGGCTATCTTCAACCTACTCACCGAGTTGTTCTTCCAACTCGTCGAGTTCCAGGCCATCTTCATCCAACTCGCTGAGTTGTTCTTCCAACTCGCCGAGTTCCAGCCTATCTTCAAGCAACTCGCCGAGTCCACCCATGTGACTCGCCGAGTACCACCGGATCTGAATCCATACAGAGGCTTTCCAAGCCATGCAGATGATCCAAACCATAGATCTACCCTTCCTAAGGCCATCCATCACGTAAAGTGGCAAACTTTACGTGAATCCAAGGAGATCTAGGCATTTTCACTCTAGGGTTTGGGCTTGGGACAAGATAGCTCCACCAATCACTCAAAAGCAGGGACTTTTATGCATTCTAACCCTTTTCCATTCTAAATCTGAGGTAGCAACCTCAGATCTAACCTCTAAACTCCAATACACCAAAGGATATGATCTCTAACACCTCCAAAAATGATGAATCTAGATAATAGCAGCTCAAATAATGAAATAATACCTCAAAAGGAAGCTCCAAGAGAAGATTAATTCGAATCCTTGCAAAGCCCTTTGATTCAAGTCTCTTCTCCTTCAATATTTCTTCAACAACCACTTCTCCAAGCTCCAATTGAACTCTAACACCTCACAATCACGCCTCAGGGCTTTCTGGACTTCTAGAGGGGGTAAAGAGGCTGGGGAGAGGGTATAATGTTCTTTATATAGGGCTCATCCTCCGGATTTAGGGTTTTCTCCACTCAGCGCCTACTCGCCGAGTCCATCCGCTGACTCGCCGAGTCGGCCACTTAACACGCGACCAAAGTCGCGACCCTACTCGCCGAGTCCACCCATGGACTCGCCGAGTTTCCCCTTACCAGTTTACTCTTTTAGCCCTTCAACTTTACTCTTGATATTCCGAGATGTTACAAATAGAGCCCTATCTCAGAACTTGGCAGTAATCTCTGCCACATTCTTTGTAGTTTGGTCAAGGTCCTGGAACTCCCTCGCTAGCTGCTACACCTCAATAGCTGGTGCAAACTCCCTCTAGAACCTCATAACAAAATCCTCCCAAGTCATGATTGCCATTGTCACAGACCCTACAGCTCGGCCAACCTCATCCCACTAGTCATATGCTCGGTCCCTCAACAGGAAGGATGTAATTCGCACCTTTTCCCCATCAGGGAAAAAACTCGTCCGCTGAGCATTCTCCATATTAGTGATCCAGCATCAACTAGTGATTGGGTCCTTAGCCCCGAAGGACTTAGGAGCTTCATAAGACTTGAACTCCTTAAACGAGTGAGTCCATGATCCAATCTGACCCACAACGATCTCGGCCCAAAAATCCAGAGCCGCTCCTACATAAGCTTCATGATACCCTCCTTGATGGTGCCGAACATCACAGGAGTGGCATCCAAAATTTTGCGAGTAATCTCGACTGCTATGAGCTCTTGCTGCCTCTCATCAATTGGTTCTGCGCAAGAGCCAGAACCAGAGACTGAGCTTGAGCCATAATCTCCTCCTCGGGTAATTACCACCATCCTCAAGATGAAAAACAAACATATAAACAATTAGCATATGACTCGAGGGAATTCTCACTAAACATGTCTCCTTAGAGTCTCCATGTCTGTTCTTGCCTCAAGTACAGATCTTGTGCTTCCAGTAGTACAGGCCTAATACTACCTTTTCACACCTATATGTACCATCCTGAAGAGTCGTCCTGATTCCTCAAAGTAACCACACTATAACTATATACCAATCCAATGCTAAACAACATACATATCCTAGACTTCCATAGGAATCCACAACTCCCACCGCTCGAAATACCGAGAACCTCAATCAATACCGTTTGTTGCCTTATGCATGTAAGTAATAGAAAAAATGGAATCACATAGATTGTCAAATGATGATTCTACCCTAACTCCACAACCACACAAGGAATAGGAAGTGAGGCTAAATTTATCAATCTAGGGCTATATGATTCTAATCGTATACAACTTTGAAAGCATAAACTTAGAAATTAATTGAGCTGATATCAATTCCAAGTAATACATAACATCCAATCCTCCGAAGCTATAAGGCATCACACAAATCATGTAATTCTATCATATGGTTCATGAAGGTATCCTTAGCCCAAATCTAGAATGTAATTCTCATATCAAGCATACTAATAGTAATACATATGTACGAGTAATTTGGGAATCACTTACTTGAACTCGGCTGATTGCACGCATCACACCCCCTTTTTCTTTATAAAAATCATTTACAAAATTCTTTTTAATTCTAAAATTTACCAATTCCTCAGTTTGAGTTCAGATACACCCGAGAGTATGCATGAATCCCTCAAACCAAGGCTATGATACCAACTTGTAACATACCAAAAGTGTGATAAAATTTTCATTTTAAAATCAATTGTTTTAAACATCAAATTGTTCAAAAACATTCACAATCTACAATATCAAAATCATCAAAGTAATAATATCCAAAAAGTGAGGAAATCATGAAGGGAGGATGTTGTGTTATCACATCGGGTTCTTCCCCTAGCCTTGGGGTATATCCCAACCCAATAAGCAAATATGGGCCTTGCCCTGGGTATATTTCAACCTAATCATGCCATAATGGTCCCCATCCTGGGGTTTATTTCAACTCGAACATGAAATAGTGTGCCCCACCCTAGGGTATATTTCAACCTAATCATACAATAATGGGCCTCGCCCTAGGGTATATTTCAACCTGATCATACAAACATATATGTCACATAACAACTGGCATTCTACATAACAGAATAATGGGTCGGCATTGATGCCTTCGACCAATGGATATATTGAGGAGACTCACCTCAAAACGAAGATAACTGAACCACACACTCGAGCTGTTACTAACACGGCTCCTCAGATTAATCATATTCCAAAAATAACCATAATTAATAATCACGGTTTTTAACCCATAATAAGCGGTCCAAATATTTGTATATCTTAATAAGGGGTAAAAGCTGATTTTGTCCTTTCCATTCATAGCCCAACTTGATAATACCAACCCTAATGGTCCAAAGCCCAAAAGAAAAACCCAAGCGGGTTTTCTAAGAGTATTCTCGACGTACTCTCTCCTACGCCCCATCTACTACTTGATTCGCGAAGGGAAGGTTACGCCTGACGTACGCATCAGTATCTAAATCCTTCTATTAAGGTCGTAATGCTTTAAGACCTAACTTCCAACTTCAGATCCAAGTCTAATAAAGCATAATAAGCCATAAAGTTGCAATATTTATGCTTTTGCATGGATACAAAGAGTCCAACTCCAAAACCCCAACTCCTTTAGTCATATAAGACTCCATAACTCCTACATGGAAGATAACAAGGTCCAAGCTTGCATTTTTATGACTTAAAACGCCCTAAAACGTTTGAAAGGACAACTTAAAGGTCCTGGAGTGTTCCATGTTCACAAGGGTCAAGATTTGGGACAAAATGTTTAAAATTCTAAGTTTGAACAAGATCTAAAGAAATGTACATCAAGGTTGGAGCTTTATACCTCCAAAAGATGCACAAGGTTGAGTGATTGGATCCAAAGACTTGAGAGCAAAAAAACTCCTTTGATGATCTTCCTTCACAAACAAGAATGCACAAAACTCACTCAAAATCTTAAATGTTACTCCCAAGGGTATGGTTTCCGGTCTCAGGGCTAAAGGAATAGACATTGGAGGTATGGACAAGTTTAAGGCCATAATGACCTTTAAATAGGGTCCAAACCCTTTCAATTAGGGCTTGTCCCCTGCTTATGTACGCCCAACATACATGCATGTGTGCCAAGCGTACATCCGAGACTCAGTGATCATATGGAAGGTCCTACACCGAACGTGCCTGGCTCGTACACCCAATATAAGGACCAATTTTGCCAATTTTTTAAGAAGTAAGGCTAGGAAGGAAAAATCACCTGGAACACCGGTGTTACAGTGTATCATCTTGATGTCATATAACTACTAATTCTAGCTTCAGGTGAATCTTCTCACTGTATTACTTATGTTATGACAGGATCCTTTACATATTGGATGCTTGTGTAATGTTATGAGATGTTAGTATGTTAGCTAGACTAGTAGGGTCTTTTTTATATGTTGTGATTTGACACTTGTGGCTCAATGCTTTTTTATTGCTATGATATGTGTCTTGTTGGACTGATGACAAGATTAAGGTAGGCTGTGAGTTAAACAATGCTTGGTTGGGCTGTTGATAGGATCAATAAATGCCATGAGTCAAACAGTGCTTGGTGGGTTGATGAAAAGTTTGGAAAAGGACTTGATTCAAAGAGTTACAAATTGGGATGATAGTCAGATCGGAATCGGTCGTGAGCTAAAGAGGCCCAATACTTGCATGTATAGTTGTTATTGTGATGCTTGTGATATTTTTGGGAACTCACTAAGTTTTGTGTTTACATTCGTGGATTAGATATTTTACTGGTTCTGCTTCTGACAGAGGGAAGGCTCCAATTTGATCATAACACATTCGTGTCTCCTATCAATTATGTTAACTGGCTTCTGCATTTTTTAATACACTTTACTTGTTTGTTATAATTCGAACCTTTTATTAATTGTGATTTTTATGAAACATGATTCTGAAATGATTAATTTATATTTGAAAAATGAAAATTTTGGTATGCACTTTTGGACGTTATAATATCATTAGTAAGACATATATAATACAATAAATTATAATATGATCAGACAACTGTCATACAAAGAGAATGTAAATTATAGTAATCATATCTCATACAAGAAATATGATAATTTTATAATAGGATAATACTCTGTCATTTACTGATAAAAAAACATGACTTTATCATTAATAAGTCTGAAATATAATATTTCTTTTATAATTACTATCTAAAATCAAAGATAATCGGCTAAAATAGACATGTGTAAACAAATTCCAGTTTCTTGTTACTTTATGTACATGATTTTACTAATAAATAATAATGAAAAATATTAATATATATATATATATATATATATATATATATATATATATATATATATATATATATATATATATATATATATATAGATATGTAACGTCCTGTTCCGAATCGTTTCCTATGTGGGGGTGGTGACCAAAGACCGAGTATCATCAGGCTTAGGGCCTTTGAGGAAAAGAGATTTAGACCCATTTGGGTTAGGGTAATGTAATTTGGATGATCCGAGAGTTCAGTATGTGTTTTGGCGTCAATGGGTATTTCGGTAAAGTGCCAGTTCGGGCTTTTATGAATTTTGGATTTTTATTCGGAAAGTTTTAAGGCAAGTATGAGTTGATAGAAGTGTATAGGTTCTTGTTACCTTTCCGTGGATATAAAGAACGTAAAAATCGAAGTTAGAACGAAGAAGTTATGCTTATTTGAAGTTTGGTCGGTTTTGGGTTATGCTAAGTACGTTGGGCATATAGAGGGGAGTACGTTGGGCGTACTAAGGCACCCTGAGTATGCTGGACGTACCATAGTATGTTGGGCGTACGCAATCAGTTCCTAAACCCTATTTTCGTGGTTTGAGCCCTATTTAAGCTCTTTAACTCCCACAAACCCACTCCATTCTCAGCCTCCACCCCTCCAACAACCCTTCCATGAAACCCTAACCCTAGTTAAGCCTTGTGTGCTAAAAGAAGGCGTTTTGAGTGCTTTAGAGTATGCGTGGTGCACCTTGGAGAAGAAGGAACTTCTTGGAGAAGTGTTGGATGCATTGGAGCTTGTAGATATGGACTTTATTCACCCTGGTCTATCTTCTAGAGGTATAAAGTTTGAATCTTGATGATGCATTTCTTAAATCTAACTAGTTTTGGATCTTATGATCTTTTTGGTCATTTTAGTGCATAAAGTTTAGATCTTGAAAGTTTGTGACCTTGTGTATGGATCCAACTTTATCCATCTAAACATCATTTTGATTCATATCTGAAAGTTGGAGACTTGTACTTAGTGGATTAAGTTGAAAAAGATGAACTTTTGGGTCCCTTTGAGACTTAAAGACTAGATCTTGTTTGTTGGGACCATTCTAATGGATAAAGTTAGAAAGTTTATCTGTTACAAAGCTATTATGAACTATAAAAATATGATCTTGGCCCTTCTATCCCTTCCATGCAAGAGTTATGATGTCTTATTGGGTTAAGAACTTAGGTTTTTGGACATTAAGCACTTTATAGCCATGCGAAGTCATAAAGTTGGAAACTTTATGACTTAGGATATCATTTTGGGCTTGGATCTGGGTTTTAAATGTAAGAACTTAATGGAATAAGCTCTTAATGAGTTTTGGGACTGGGTTGAGTACGTTGGACGTACCTGGTGGTATGCTACGCGTATGCGGTCAGCGCCCCGCTATTGGACAACATCAGAGTACGTTGGGCGTACTCTTTTGGTACATAGGGCGTACTTCGCTGGGAAGAAATATTGACTTTTAGACCTTGACCATTGACTTTGACTTAGTCCAGGGTTGACCAAGTTTGTCCTAAGGGTATTTTAGGTTATCAGGGTAATTATTGATTAAGATTGTAAATATTGTTAGTTGGCGCGAGGTTATCCGGTTCGGCGGTCCGAGCAGTTGTTTGATTATCATTATACTTACGGGTCGAAGGCACCAAGGCCGACCCATTGGAGTAGATATCCTGATATGTGATAGTATGCTTTGTGCTGTGGTGATCTGTTAGACCGGTATCCTGGTATATAGGATGATGCTATGTTTAGTGATCTGTTAGATGTGCCAGTTATCTGTTTAATGGCTATATGTTTACCGATTGTATATGTTGACGTAGTGTGGTTGGGTTGAGACTGTACTGCTTTGTGCTGCTAGTCAACAAAACTGATAATGTTTATATTGATATGTTGTATGTTTATGTGTGGTTGGGTTGATGTGGACCAGTGGAGACTGAAGGCCAAGAAACCCAGGGCGGCCTGGATAGACTGAAGGCCCGTGAGGCGGACCAGTTAGGCCGAAGGCCTAGAGAACGATCCAGATAAGCTGAAGGCATGGTGAGACAGTCCAGTCATGCTAAAGGTTCTGTGAGCGGTCCAAATAGTCTGTAGGCCTGCGAGGTGGTCCAATCAGGTTGAAGGCTCTGTATGCTTGTTTTTTATGCTGGTTGTTATGTATATGTGGTGGTACTTTGGGGGAACTCACTAAGCTTTGTGCTTACAATTTCAGTTTATTGTTTCAGGTACTTCAGAGGACTGTGGCAAGGCGAAGGCGTGACTGTACAGATCCTTGGTTTTACAACTGATTGGATCTTGGGAGACTCTGATTTTAAATCATGTTTTGGAAACGATGGTTTTGTAAACACTTTTATTAGTAAATGAGTTGTTTTGAGAAGGTTTAAATTGTTAAAATTTTTGGGATGTTTCAATATGTATATGATTTTATAATGAATTAAGAGTATTTAAAAATAATAAAAATGAGGAAAAAGTTACGGAAATATGGTCTCACGAAGGGTGGATAACGCACACATGGTTGGTGTGGTATTCACCATAGTACCATATTGACATGTAACTGGTGACAGACCTTAGTAGATCATCGGGGGTCCCGGACCACTGCTCAATTTCTGGCATGTAGTGTAATTTTTTTCTATTGGGTGCACCGACTTGAAGTACGAGGGACAACCCTACTAAAACAGTATGCGTTCGCCACTGCATGTAACTATACCGTAGTGTGTTATTGGCTCTCCGACCGGTATGAGACTTACTGTCTTTTTTGTTTAGAACGAAAGATATTATTAACCAACTAACTAAAGGCTAACACGGAAAACAATAATTTTAAGTTAAGTTATGTTCGTGTTATTAGATCATTTTGGCAGCTCTAATTTTGATATTCATCCATTTAATTCATTGGGTCTACAAATCCTAATATACCCTCGTGACAATTTAAAAACCCGTTAATTATCAAAGAAAAGTGGACACAACGAAAATTGAGAAAAAATTACGTAAATGGCCCGTGTGGTTTATCAAATGTCACACACTCAGTCTTTGCTATTTTTTGACGAACATAGTCATTGTTGTTTCTAAAGCTTACGTGAATGGTCCTTAAGCCTGTAAAATGACTTCTTTGCCTTTTTACATTCTTTTATGTTTTTCTTTACTAATATTAACTTTAAGAAATGGAAAAGAGATTAAAACACCCTCACCCCCATCTCCACTCCTTTCTTCTCGTTATATCTCTTTGTCTTTCTCTCTCAAATAATCAGATGAACACCACCACCATCAAACCATCATCTTCACCATAGACTTCAATTGACTGCCTCCACATTAAACTCTCATTTGCGAAGAAAAATCAGAAAAAAAACCTGCCCTATTTATTGCCTTCTCCACAACACTAAATTAGATTCTCGTCACATCATCTCCATAAGACCATCAACACCACCCTTATTCCTCCATTCAAGTCACCACCTAGCCACCACCATATCATCTTCTTCTCCTAACATCACTCTCCTTCACCCTCTCTTCAAGAAGCCAAGATCATCACCAACCCTTCATCATATTCATGACAGAACCATCTGTTCAGACCAACATCATCCATATGTCAAACCACCCTACTACCATCAACACCACCCATATTCCTCCATTCCAACCACAAAACGGCACCACCATCTCTATTACCTACAAGAAAGATAGAAACCCACCTATGATTCCTAACCATCATTGGGGATTAATTGTAACATCCGCATTTCTCAGTAGGCATTTCTTATAAAAATGTGTATTTACATCAATCAACAATTGTAAACTTCTTGCGAATAAATGAAAAAAAATCATTAAATCATGTATGTGCTAGTATAAAAGTGATTCGTATACAATATTATGTGTATAATATTTGTGTGTAAAAACTTATTTTAAAACTTAATAAATATGTGTAACATCCTGATTCTTAGGTATGGGAATTTTATTTAAAAAGGCAGTTTTTCATTGGAACTCGTCGAGTTGATGGCCTCAACTCGACGTGTTGAAATTCTATGGGTCGCAAATCTTTTTTGACCAACTCGACAAGTTGGAGAAGGAAACTTGATGAGTTGGTGGTTGAATATGAAACCCTAATTTTTAGGATGTTGCACCCTATTTAAATCCCTTAAGTCCAATTGTTGGCCTCCCTAATCGCCCATCTGTCCAGAAACCCCAGCCTTGTGTTCTCTCTCCCATTTTTTAGTGTTTGTGAGCTTAAAGAGTGTTTCCTTGGTGTTCTCTTGAAGAAGCCTGAAGTTGGTGGTGCATAGCTTGAAGGGGGAAGCTTTAGATCCATAATCTTCTTGAGTTTAGCTTCTCTTTTGAGGTAAAAAGTCGAAAACTTACTCATCTATTGCTTAGATCTCTTCCTTGCAAGTTTATTGTCATTTTGGATCATTTTTGGGTTTGTTCTTGGTTTGAGCATGTCATGAAGTTATAATTTCAGATATGGACGTTTTGTGGCCTCCTTGAGCTTAAAGTTTCAAGCTTTATCTAGATCTAGCCTCCCTTGATTTTCTAAGTCCCTTAATAAGCCTTATGTGGGTGTTTAAGCATCTTGATGTTATGCATGGACGTAAAGTTAGCAACTTTACGTGGTTTCTCAGCTTTTGGGTTCCAAGTCTATATTCCTAAGTGTTAGAAGGGATGAAAAAGGACGAAATGAGTTAAGTTGGGAAAACTTGACGAGTTTTCCTAACAACTCAACGAGTTGGATTGGGTTTTGCTGCTTTTCTGGAAACTATAGGACTCGACGAGTTGTCCTGATAACTCGGTGAGTTGGTTCGGGCTTTCCCCGTTTCTCTAAGTACTGAAGAAACTCGACGAATTGGTATGTGCACTCGACGAGTTGGGATCAACATGGACTGTTGACCTTGACTGTTGTCTTTGACTTTAACCATGGTTTACCAAGTTTGACTACTTGACTGTAGGCTTTGAGTCGGGAGTTGAGTTTTGGAGTTAGATCTTATCAGTTTAGCTACTGTGTGGTGAGTCTTCCTCAGTATACTTTCGGGTCAAAGGCACCAATGTCGGCACATTGGATTGATAACCTGATATTGCCGACATGCTGAGTATGTTATAGTTATGCATGCTAGTCTTGTTATGCTAGAATGGTAGATCTGTAGGACTGTCTGTGAATTGCATGTTTATCTGTTTACGACATATTGTGTGGGTTGGGTTGAGGTTGTACTGCTTTGTGGTATAGCCAGCAAACCTCGGAGTATGTCGGATATGAGCTGAGGGTCAGGGAGGGCATGTCAGACCCATACTGAGGACTCATGAGCATTCCAGATAAGAGCTAAGGGTCGGGCTGGGCATGTCAGACTCGTACTGAGGGCTTAGCAGTATTTAGTCTGTTGACTGACCAGGTCGGGGAGCAAGTCAGGCATAAGTTGTGGGTCTGTGAGGCAATCCAGACTTATGATGTGGGCTCCGGGGTAATCCAGTTTGTAAAGTTATGGACCCATTGCATGTTGTTATTATATTGTGTTATTTGTTATGTATTGATATTTTGGGGGAAACTCACTAAGCTTTGGGGTTACAGTTGTTGGATTATGTTTCTGGTACTTCTCATGATCGCGGGAAGACGAAGGCGTGATCGTGCACCTCCTCATGTTTTTATTTCACCATTTTGGGATATCTCTGATATGAATATTATTTTGGACACAGTTTGTAAGCAATGATGATTTTGAATGTTTTAAAAAGTTTAAATTTTTCATGAATTTTTTGGGTGTTACAATATGGCTAAATAAACAATTTGTTATTATACTGTTATCACGAGCCCTTGAGTATAAAGAACGTTTAAATTTGACTTCATATGAGGAAATTATTATTTTTCGATGTTTCACATTAAGCCCTACACAACAATGTGTATCATAAAAAGTGAAATAAAGATTGGTTGCTTTTTAGCCAAAGTAATGTAAATAAGAATTGAATTACTCATAAGTATGAATCTGCCGATATATAGAACGTTGAGAACGGAGTTTGTATTAAGAAGTTATGAATTTCACAAGAGTTTTAACAATATAATACTTTCTTAAATATAATGTGAAATAAAATGAGAAATAGTTGTTGAGAGCTAAAAGAACGTTGTAGTATTCGTCGAGACAACCGCAGGGATATAAAGAACATCGAAAACAGAGCTCGTATGATAAAGTTATGATTTTTTTGAAGATCTGAACTTTTACCCGTGTATGGTGCCACGTGTCAGCACTAGAGTCATTGCTTTTTGCCTATGCAATACCACAATGTGGCAAGCAAAGTAACACAACATGGCACAACCATTTTTAGTCTATAAATAGTTGTGAGACTTGCATCATTCCTCATAAGTTTCACTCCAAATCCTTTGGAGAACTCCCCTTCGTCTTTACCCCATCTTCTAGGGATTTTGACCACTTTATTGAGGCTCTGAGGTATTTAGGAGCCCGACGAAAAGAAGTTTTTGGAGTCGAGATTCAGCTTGCGACTTTCCGACTTTTCACTATAAACTATGGAAGTTAAGTTGCACTTACTATGCTTTAAGTGTAACTTATATTTATATTCATAGTTGTTATTATGAATCTATAAATAAGATTTACCAGTGATTCCATGTAAAAATATTGATTGATCTAGTTACGTGAATGATTTCTAGGATAGATCTACTGAGGTGTTTAAAGTGAATTTTCCAAACAATAACTTTGTATATCAAACGGATCCTACTTCTGATATGATCTTACTTGATTATTCGTTATCACCTAGAATTAGAAGTATTTATTGGGATATTTGAGGAATTTAAACTATTGTTATTACATTTTTGAAACAAAGACTAAGACTTAGGCCCCGTTTGATATTTAATAGACATATTTCTAGGTCCAAATAGATCTTTCTACCTGAATGGACCGGAAAGATTGTTTGGTTTGCACAAAAAATGGGTATTTTGCGGTGAGATATGTCATTCCCAGAAAGCCACAAAACCATATATTTTTGGTTGAATGGGCCAAAAAGACAATTATGCCCAACCTTACCTCTTTTTTTCTTGGATTATTAATTTTTTTAAATAGTTGTTTTTTTAATTTCTTTTTTTTTTTATTATTACTTTTTTACTGGATTATATATATTAATAAATATTATTTATACTATATAATATTTATATATTAATAAATATTACTTTATTGGATTATGAATTTCTTTTAGTTAATTTTTTGAATTCATTTTTATTGGATTATTTTTTTTTTGGATAACACCACCACTATCCTAATTTATTTTAAAAAATCTCATCCATATCGGACATAATCAGGGTCAAAAATCACACATTGGATTATAAAAAAACTAAAATGGCTAGAAAGAATAGCAGCATAACGTTAACCTGAAAACAAAAAATTAAAAACTAAAAACAACATAATCCACATTTTATTTGGATTTTAATTGTTTGTGTTTAATTACTTTGTATGACAATTTATATTTGGATTTTTAAATGATTATTGTGTAATTTTGATTTTGTATGACAATTTGTAAGTTCTTACAATTATTCAACAACTTCATCCATCATAGTATAGAGCAATAGGATAATATGGTAATTTTTCATCATTTAGTACAGTTAATCGGATGTACAATCAAACAACATGGTTTCTTTCCCAGTCAGAAAACATTCCCACACAACACTTTCCAAGACAGTAGCTATCAAATCTAGGTCTTTTGAAAGGAAAAATCTAAGGTGTTAGGCGAAGCATTGACCTAACCACACATCATCCACTTTTAAGAAGTGAGTGCATAATTACTTTCAACTTACACATAGATACAAAATATTTAAAATGCTTAAATGTTATGAGCGCTATTTATCTGTATTTGAAAAAAATATTATGTTAGATACAATAACATGATAGAATTTTGTTGCATGTCTACTTGATATATTAGGTTTAATTAATATTGGGTAGTAAAGGGTGTGTGAAATAATAATGTGAGGTCATGACCATTATGGTACTATTGTACCATTGTGACCAGTCGTCTAACAAAGTATATATGATAACCACTGACTATTCTAGATAGTCATGTGAAACTATGCAGACTCACAATCTGTAGGTGTTAATGAAGCATACTATCCGGGAGTATGAATTGTGTGTTTATTTAAGTACTATATCCCCATGGTTGCATTATTGACATATATTAATATAAAATCCCCGAAGTAGTATTGTATACTCGTTGCTTACAATGGTCATTTAGGATAGGTCCCTTAAGATCATCACTTTTGGATCAGGTAGTGAGAATAACGGGAATGAGTAATTGGGTTATTTGGTGTGAGATATATATATATATATATATATATATATATTAAAAAAAATTATTATATTATTATGGGTTGAAAACCCTATGTGCTCACCAGACTCTCAAGCCTGACCCAATAAGTTTATTTATATCACATGTAGCAGTACAAAGGTATATGGATATCGATGTTTGAATCTTTTAAGGGATTTAAGGAGTTTAAGGCCATAAGTTTAATAAACAGTTGTAAGACATGTAATAATTGGTTTATGTGTATGCTTTCTATATCAGTTATGACTTCTGGGGGTTTTTAATATTAAAACATTTTCTTTAAAAATGTTTTGACTCTGATCTATCTTAAGAGAAAAATGTTTTGGAACAAATTCTGCAAATAATCTATTCTTCAAAAGAGTGCTCTGTTTTAAATAAGCATAAAGAAAAAGTTTTATTTGGCCACGAAAAATTAGGAATGTCACATTTACCCACTACAAAAACAGCCTGTAAGAATCGTTGAGACAATGGATTTGTGAATATGATATTGCTTGTTTGACATCAGTAGAGAAACATGGAATCCACTCTCAAATACTTTTCCTCCGTCACCGCTTCCATTAATACGCCATTTGATTCTTCTTCGTCTGTCACCGATTCTATTAATACCTCATCTGATTCATCTTCCTCCATTAGCGGTTGTGCCTCATAATTTCATCCATTTCTCCTTTTCTAAATGGACATCTATGACAATGGTGGATTGAGCATTGGATCGTGTTGACGGAGGTGTTGCCTTTTCCTCAACAAAGAACACCCATTCCTTCTCAAATCATAAAGTGCAACCCATGGTGTGATAGACACTCAACATGTAACATTATTTCCTTCTCGTTTTGTCAGTGGTTGTGACTCAATTAAGAATGACGAAAATGACCTGCAATCGAAGAAGATGTGGGAAGGAGAAGACGAAACTGGGTGAATAGGTAGTGGGGTAGATTTAACGGGTGGGGTATTATTTATTTAATTTTGTCTTTACTTAATAATAAAATTTAGTTAAAAAAAACAGATAAAAAGAAACTTAAAAAAAGTGCAAAAAAGGCATGTAGCTCAGAGACCATTTATACAAGTTTTAGAAAGTATAGGGACCATTTGTGTAAGTTTAAAAACCACAAGAAACATTTGTATCAAAAAAAAAGTTAACAGAAACTAAAATTTTGTCCTTCGGTAAACTATAGAAATTATTTATGTAATTCTCTCAATACATAGATTCTCATGTTACGATCGAAATTCTAGAATATTCAATCATGATGGTCCGATATGATGGTCTTAAAGTGGTTTGAACTTTTGACCGGATAATGAATTGTGGACAATTCTAGACCCCTCTTGCAATTATATATTTAAATTAGATAGAATTTTTCCTTATGTGAAATGAAATAGCCCTAAAAGTAACAATGAAAACATATATTACAAGAAGATTAGAATGAAAACAATGATAAATTACTGCTCATAAAAAAATACTTTTAGCTCTAAGTTACAGATGATAAAAGGTTAAAGATATCCTAATATCCACTTTTTATTTGGAACCTGCAAAAAAACTATACTTCCTCCGTCTCAAATTGATAGTTCACTTTTGACTTTTTATTTGAAACCTGCATCAAGTATTATCTATCAAATACAAAAATATTTAAGGTCAAAATTGAAGAAAAAAAACTTTAAAAATTAAAAATAGATTATCAATTTGGGACGGAGGTAATATTAAAAAAATGAACCACAAGTTTAGCAAAGCCACTAGATAAAACGACAAACCAGGAGAAATATAAATGCTTTATACGGAGGCAAATGGTCCCGAAAATCTGGACATAATTGCCCCTATATTTTCTCTATACATACACCAAAGAAATAATATCATCAATATTTCTTGGAATAGAAAAACTTCTCTCATTAAATATAAACTCACAATGTGTATGGTAATTAGTAAAATTTTAAGAGATTAGACGTATTCAACAAAACTAGTGGTGAGAGTATGAGTTAATTTTATAAAAAAAATAAATATGAAGGTCTAAATAATTGAGAATTTTGAATTTATAACAAAATAAGAAAATAACGAATTATTAAAATTGAAAAGTTTTTTATCTTTTAAATTTAAACAAATAATTCAAATAAATAACCAAAAGAAACCAATAAACTCTAATTTAAAAATTTTGAAATTAGAATGTAAGCTCATTAATGAAATTGATATCTATTTATTAGTATATTTATTGTAATTATTATATTAAAATATTATATGAATGACATGTGGAAAAAAATTAATTCAAAATACTACAATTGATATTTGTCAAATTGAAGGAGAGCATGTCATGCGGCAAAAAAGTTCTTTATTTATTAGCGATAATTAATTAGGAGCTGGAAGATACATATGATTGTTTGGCAAAGCAATTGGAAATTTTGAAATATATAAAATTACCTAAAGGGATATTTGTATAAAAAATAAATTTAAAAATAATAATAAAAAAATAAATGTCTAACTATAATTTATAAAATTTAGAATAAATTATTGAATTTGTTCTCATAGTTGGTTAAAATTATGTATTTGATCCTTAATTTTTATTTTGCACTCGGACCATGATATTATTTTATTGGAGTAAATTACACGAATGGTCCCTAGGGTTTGGATAATTTGCATGTTTGGTCCCTAACTTATTTTTTTAACTCGGAAAGTCCCTATTATTTGTTTTTGTTGCACGCTTGATCTATGTCTTACCTAAAAGAACTATTTTACCCTTGATTTTTTTTTTTAAATTTATTTAAATAAACACACCGCCAACCCCACTTCCACCTCACCTCACCTTACCTTACCTACCCCACCTTATCTAAATAAATTAAAAAATCAAGCGCAAAATAACATTTTTAGGTAAGACATGGACCAAACGCACAATAAAAACAAACTGTAGGGACCTTCCGAGTTAAAAAATAGTTTTGGGACCAAACATGCAAATTACCCCAAACCATAGGGACCATTCGTGTAATTTACTCATCTTATTGAGATTTTGGTTCCTACCAGACTTTAAAATAATATATTATCTTTGTATTTTCTTTTTTGATTGATTTATTTTAAACATTAAAAGAAATTGTTTAACTAAATATTTGGTCCATCACCCTTATCAATTACTATCATTAACCACCACAACCGCCATATACCACTACCACCTTTGCCATTGACAACCACCTTCTCCATCGATCGCCAACATTAACACTAACACCAATGTCATCAACCACCGTTAACACCACTACTATCAACCACAAAATACAAAATAACAATCATAATAGCTCAAGAGGAATGCATAAGAATGATATCATAAATATGTAAAGGTTTTTTCATTTTTGTGAATCTCAAAAAAGATATGCATAAGAACAATCCCAAAAAAATCTCAAACAATCCATGAAAAATTTTCGATTCTGTAAATCCAATTGTTCATCGGTTTTTATTTCTCGTTTTTATAAACTATACCATAAGAGCAATTCCAAAAATTCTTAAACAATCCTAAGAAGAAGATGGATCGATAAATCTGCAAGTCGTCTACAAACGCAAATCCTAAAATCAAACCTGAAATCAAGTTTTGACTTTCATGAAATCAAACTAGAAATCCAGAAATTGTTTGCGTATGGGAAGAGCGCGTTCAATCATGGTAAGAGTATGATGAAGTTGCCGGATTTACAGAAACAAGAAGCATTTGGACATTGACTCTTTAGATGTCGAACATTAACTCTTTAATGATGGAATTGCCAACTGACTCTTCAGAAGATGGAGGTGGCGATTTAGTGATTATGACATTAACTGTTCATGTGATGAAGCCAGTGACGAAGAAGACAAGGAAATCTTGGGCTTGGATTATAAGTTTGACGGTAAGCGGACTAAATGGGTAAGGGGGTGGGTTTAAGAGTAGAATGAAGGAGACTAGTACCATGTTCTCGTTCTCGATTTCAAGTTAACGAGTGAAAAGAAGGGAAATAGATGGAAATAAGAAGAAAATAAAAGACATTGGTGCTTCCGAGTTTCCTTAATGGAATGAAATGAAAGGAAATTGAATGATCACTTTCATTCCTAACTTTCCTTCCAATTTGGAAGGATTTTAAGATAAACAAACAAAATATTTAATATTCATTTTGCTTCTTTCCAACCCGGGAATACAAAAATACAAATTTATTTTCCTTTATTTTTTCTTCTTTTATCTACTTATTCCCCCCCCCCCCCCCCTTAATTTACTTTTCTGTGCTAAAACTCACAAATTAGGCGTAGGAGTCGAAGCTTTAATGTATCGGTGAGTCACCGCCTCTCACAGAGTAGCTCTAACAATAGAGAGTAGTGAGCAAGTTGATGGGATTCTCCATTTGAAAGGGGATGGGATAAAGTTTGGGAACAATTGAAATTGTCTTATTGAATTTTATTTAATAAACTAAAAAAGATTAAAAAGAAAAGCTAAAAGGAATAAGAAGGGTATAATAGTCTTTTTAAGTCTGGAATGGACTAAAATAGCAACAAAAAATACCATAAGGAAAATGACAGTCCGAGTGCAAAATAAAAGTTATGAACCAAATGTATAATTTTAATCAACCCATGGGACGATTTTAGTAATTTAGGGTTTAGTAATTTAGTCTAAATTTTATAGAATTTATACTCCAAATGTATAATTTTAATCAACCCATGGGACGATTTTAGTAATTTTAGTAATTTAGTCTAAATTTTATAGAATTTATACTCCATAACTATTTTTATATTTTCATAGGTCCCCCTCCCCTCTTTTCCTACTGAAATCTATAAATATAGTGATTCATACATAAAAAAGGTACACTATAGTGATTACTAAACCAACATAGTATTTTACAACGTTTTTTTTTTCGTATCGATGTTTTTGAAAAGCAAAATTATGATCGATAAAGACTTTTTTTCATAACCTGAATATATAAATATTAACACGTAAAAAGTGAGAAAAACTAAAAGAAAAATAAAAAATAAAAGGTGAAAACAAGAAAATAATTTTAATAATATTTTAACCCTAAACATCAAAGAGAAATGAAGGCTAAAAGAAAAAAACACACAAAATGTGAAAACAAGAAAATAATTTTAATAATACTTTAGTCATTTTGTTAATGTTTTTTTGTTAAATAAGTAGTTTTTGCATTCAAGGTTTTTTTTATTTAAAATAAAAGTTTTAAGCTCTTACTATCGAATATATATTTTTTTTTTGTCATTTTTTCTTTAAAGCTAAAAACAAAAAACTTGTTGTGGAATACATTCTTTATTAGAAAAAAAAAACAATAAAAAAGGATTGAATTTTTCTTGGTAAAAAATATCAACAATTTACATAAGACAATGTGATAATTCCAAGTTAAAGATGATGACACGTAAAATGATGGTTAATCTCAATACGATTGCTCATCTTCTAACAAAAATTGAATTTTAAAGAGTTTGAATCTCACTTTTATTGTTACAATATATGTAGGATGAGAAATATAACTTCATATCCACAAGTAGCCACCAAACACTTTCACAATGAGAGTCAAATCAAGAAGCCAACATGTAATGAGTGGGTTCCATGAACCCCTCTTAAAATTGAATATATATATATATATATATATATATATATATATATATATATATATATATATATATATATATATATATATATATATATATATATATATATTTTGGTGATTTTATCACCAAATATATTTTTTGTATAATAAACTTAACAAATGTTTTAAGAATAATGTTTTAGTTATAATACAAGTTAGGAGGTGTGAGAGTGCACACTTGTATTTACTAAAATATTGTTAGTACCGAACACTAATCTACAGTACAAGGACTATTTTGTCATTCTTGAAAGATGTAAATATAAGGACTAATATGTCTTATTTGAAAGACACAAACTGTTTTCAGTTATTCGTTGATTGGATAAATCAAAGAAAACAGCGCCAATTGAAACACAGAAAACCGGGAAACACTTTTTTCTTCATCTTCTTCTAAAATTGATTCTGATTTTGTGCCTAAAATCAAAATTGTTGCATCAGGAATTATCCTAAGTTTGGATTTCGTGATACCCAAGACATATAGGGTCGAAATATCAAACAAGGAAAGTGATTACACAATTCCTGTTGTGTTATCCAGATTTCCATAACCATATTTCGATTTTCCTAACTATATATATATATATATATATATATATATATATATATATATATATATATATATACATATATATATATATATATATATATATATATATATATATATATATATATATATATATATAGGTTTAGGTTCTATGGAAAACAAAAAACCCTAAAAATCATAAAAATGCATAAAAAAATACTTAGAGATCACAAAACTTTTTTTGGAATTTTTTTTATAAAAAATCACAACTTTTTATAAAAATTCGCTGAAAAAAAAATAAAAAATCAATTTTTTTTTTGTAAAAAAACAGTTTTTTCTTCAAATTTTCTTTTCACCGATTTTCTTTAAAAACCTGCGATTTTTTCATAAAAAATGTCAAAAAAAAGTTTTGTGATCTCTAGGTATTTTTTATGCATTTTTATGATTTTTAGGGTTTTTTTTGTTTTTCAAATAACATTTCCCTATATATATATATATATATATATATATATATATATATATATATATGTGTGTGTGTGTGTGTGTGTGTGTGTGTGTGTGTGTGTGTGTGTGTGTGTTTATTTTATCATTAGATGGTCATCTAGTCTTGAAACCAACTGTTCAAGATTTGAAACATTCAGAAACTTCCTTGTGCTCTTTCCTTTCTCACTCTATCCTTATTCTCTCATTCTTTCTATGTTTACAGTAGATGTTTAAAAAGCAAAAACACGGGTTGTTGCATGACCTTCGTCGACGGAGTTAGAATTGGTCACCAACATCTCCCTTGTTCACTTTCTAAGTATAAATTGGACACCTGCTGAGTTCCATTTTGGCTCCGCCACTGCAATTAGTCAATGACATTGCATGATACTTAACTTCTATGGATAGTGAACAAGATATTGTTTCTCACTCTTCCATGAAATAAAAGAATCACCATGAGATATATTAAACATAGCAGTTGACTTATGATTCACGATCCTGATCACAATCAACACTATTATAGGCATACAGTTCAAAAGAAGTGGAGCTATAATCATTTAAAGTTATGCATAAAATTATCATTTTGTAGGCATGCAAAACGTCTTCTGATTGACAACAAATTATATAGAAAATATCATTTTCAAGTTATATAGAAAATATATTTTTTTAATAAGGACAATTTTAATATAATTTCAAAGTATCTTGATTCAACTTTATAAGTTATGTTGTATGTATTGTCGTGGGAAAGACATTTATTGTCCATAACAATAGAGCTTTCATCGTGAAGAATATGCTTGTCATTGCGTCTTTAATACGTATGCCTAAATGCCACAAAATCTTAAGCACTTCCACTAACGGATTAAGGAAAGCATTCCTCTCCTTTCCATGTGATTTAGGGTCGGGAATCAACAAGGCCAACATGAATGGCGACTCTTTCATACAAAGCCATGGTTGTAGATTGTATGTAATGAGTACAACCGGACACATTGTAACATCCATAAAATTCATGAAAATTTAAAACTTTTTCAAGCATTCAAAACCCATTATTCATTACAAAATGTTTTCAAAATAGTTTCATATCAAAGTATCCCAGAAATAAAAATCATAAAATGCGAGGAAGTGCACGATCAAGCCTTCGCCTTCTCGCGATCATCCGAAGTACCTGAAACAAAATCCAAAACTGTAAACCCAAAGCTTAGTGAGTTCCCCCAAAATACTAACGCCATACAAATCATAACCATATCATAGCAAATAAACAGCATGCATATAGAGTCTATAGTATGACTGGATTGCCCTCACCTGGGATGCAATCTATCTGGACCACTCTCAGAGCCATCAGCATGTCTGGTTCGCCCACTCAGGCCTTCAAGAAGTCTGGACCGTTCTCCGGGCCTTCATACTGACTAGTACGCCCTGATGGGTTTGTCGTCTATCCGGGATGCCCTGGGTCTGTTGGCCTTTAGCATAAAGTAGGTCTGCCTCAACCCACCCCCACACATATAATCAATACATAAATAACAATGCTAGCATGTATAAACAGTCAGATCGATCTAACAGATCACTAATCATAACATCATCCAATATATCAGGATACCGACCTAACATGTCACATAGCATCATCCTATATACCAGGATGCCGACCTAACATGTCACTAACATAACATCCTCCTATATACCATGATACAGATCTAACAAATCACTAAGCATGTCATCATGCAATAAACCCGAATACAAATCAGAAAAAGAAGGGTCGTCGTTGGTGCCTTCGACCTTGTTAGTATAGTGATGACAGCTCACCTCTCAATGTCGAATATAACTGAAAAGATCAAACTCCCGAAACACGGCTCCAAACTCGAATACCTATAACCACCATTGATCTAATCCCAAAAATTCCAAATTACCAGAATACCCTCAGAAGTCAAACCAGTCAACCCTTGGTCAAAGTCAAAGTCAACGGTCAAGTTCAATAGTCCATGTTGACCCAACTCGTCGAGTGCAGCGTACAGACTCGTTGAGTTCCTTCAGAACATAGAAAACCACAAAAGCCCAAGTCAACTCGCCGAGTCCGTGCAGCATCCAAAATATCGGGAAAACCCTTACCAACTCGTCGAGTTATCTCACCAACTCGCCCGAGTTCACTCAGAATCCATAAGACGGGTAAACCCTAATTAACTCGTCGAGTTGGCTATGCAACTCGTCGAGTTCTTCATGTCTTAACATGTTCAGCCCTTTACAGTCGACTCCAAAGCCCCAAATTGTAGATTTAGCCTCTTAAGATAGATATACCACGTAAAGTTGCTAACTTTACGTGCATGCAAGGATTAAAAGGGATTAAAACACTAAAACTAAGCTTAATAGGAGGTTTAGGGCATAGAGGAGGACTAAGACTGAATAAAATCGACCACTTTATGGTCATGGAGGCCTAGAGGTGTCCAGATCTGAAACCACCACCTCTGGACAAGCTCAAATCCGAGAATGACCCCATTTTGCACTAGAAATGATCATATTCTTGCATAAGGGGAGATCTATGAAATGGAAAACCAAAGTAAAGACTTTTTACCTCCAGATGGTTGCTAACACATAGTAGATGTTGGATCTATTGCTTCCCCTTTTGCTCTATCCTCTTCAAGCTTCAAAACCTTTCCAAAAGCTCACTCACACAAGGAAGTATTAAAGAACAAATAGGGTTTCCTTCTCTGGGTAATGAGGTGATAAGGGAGGCCAGAGGTGTTGGATTAGATGTATAAGCCTATAACTATTATTGGTATGTACTCGACCTGAGAGTAGCATGGTCCATTTGGGTTGCATAACACCAAGACAATTTGTTAGGATGGACTCTTAAGAAAAGGTTATATATGATTTATTAATATATTATAAGTTCTAATATATTAATATGAAATCATATGTTTTAATTAGTATTTATCAAGAATTAATTTGGAATTAGTGTAGTGATCAAAAGAGACTAATTAAATCTATGGGGACTAGTTATGGTAATTAGTTATATTTATATGTGTTGGGCTTATGATCCATGTTGGACTAAGTTTATGTATGGTTACATAAAGAGTTAGGCCACATGAACCATGGATCATAAAACCCATGGGTATGGATTTGGGTTATACCCATGACTCTTGGAATCCTACATATAAATACATACTTGATGGCCTAAAAACGCCACTTGTGATACTTCTAGTTCTTGGAGTTCATGGAGGTGTTTTTGGTGCATGTAAATTCTCTCTCAAGAGTAACCTTTGTCCTAGGTGAGTTGTGATTCCATTTGAGGTGCAACACTTGGGGCACTAAGTTCTTAAAGGCCAAAGTCTTCCTAGCAACACCAACAACATCAAGAGGTATGTCTAAAACTTGCCTTATTATACATATGTTATTTTTATGCTAGTTTTAGGCTTAAATATTTGGAAACCATATGCATGTATAATTAGATAAAACATAGATCCAAACCTTTTTGGGTATTATGTGCACCATAGGATGTTGTAGTATACAAAACCCAACAAAAGGATGCAGGTTAAGTCCTTTAAATAATAGTGTGCAAACCCTAGAAATTTGGGTATTCATATTCAACTCCAACTCGTCGAGTTGGGTCCACCAACTCATCGAAAAGGTTCCAAAATCTACGCAAACATATGGGTTTCTACACGACGAGTTGGGGCCTCCCAACTCGTCGAGTAGGCTTCCTAAAATGCATAAAATCCCTAGAATTTCATTCCTGGAAATCAGGATGTTACTGATGGGTTATGAGCATTCTAACACTTCCTAAGTGTACATGCAACCCTAATAACCTTGGATCTATGTTTGTCTAATTTGTCATGCAAAGTTGAATTCCAAGGTTATATCCTATCTAGCATACATGGGGAACAATTTCAACATAAAGTATAGATAGAATAACTTACCTTGTTGTTGCTTGTGTTCCTTGAAACCTTGTGAGCCTAGCACCTCAAGTGGTGATGCCTCAAATGCTTCACACAACACCAAATGCTCTTGGAAGAACTTATGAGAGTATACTCACTTCTTCAAATCGGCCAAGCCCTCTATTTCTTTGTGTCAACCGATTTTGGTGGAGATTATCTTTCTTATATAGTGTTGACACATCTAGGGTTAAACCCTAATGTGTCATGACTCTTCATTTCCATGACCCATGGGTTTGTAACTCCCATGGAGCATCCATGGAGCATCCTATGGGTGGAACCCAACTTGATGATTCATGGAGCCTTTTAGCCCACTATACAAGATATGGATGATTTACTTAATCAACCCATATATTTAATTAGTTATCTTTTGATCACTTAATTAATTCTAAATTAATTCTTGATCAAACTAATCAAATAATATTATTAATATATTAGAACTTATAATATATTAATAATCTCCAAGCGTTATTTCTCTCATTTAGTTTATCCAATTGCATGGTGCCATGCAACCCAAATGGACCATGCCGGGTCGGGTCAAGTACAGAAATAGTTATGGACTTAGACACCTTATCCAACAGTCTCCCACTTGGATAAGTCTAGTAACTATTACTGCAAGTATGACTTCAGGAACCGATCGGCAATCGTAGCTCTTTACAAGGTTTCTCGAAACTTGAGAAGATGATGGTACGCCATTTAAGATAAGTGATCATATAATCCTCTGTTCTAGATATCAGTCGGACAAATACATGGAACAATGTCTTACTTATTGTCCAACATTTGTTTCCCGATTTCCGATTTGTTTGACAAAGAACTTTATTGAACACATCAACCTAGTTCTGACCGGGCCCGGTACATAGGTCAAAACAAAATCATCGAGGGGCCCAGATATCAGCTTCTAATCCAAGAAGGAACAGATAAACTTCGACTCATATGTTTGTTCTACTACTCATTGAATTACACATAAGAGCACGTTTTATAACATCGAGTTACCAATGCGTTTTTCGTACAATCAATGCATAACCAACTCGTAAGTAACAAATCATATCTCTAGGTTTAAAGACTTATATGATATTACCGTCTCACGATCACTCGAGATAGAATTCCATGAAGTGATTCCAGTGAGCGTGGGTTGAGTCCAATGCTCAGAACTTATGAGCACTCATGATTGTTGTAGCCTTGTCCCAGACCTCTACAACCAAACATGACAGTCTTGATTCATACCTACTTCCGACATATGACCGACTGTGGAGGTTTGAATAATATGTTAAACCAAACAAAATTATTCTGGAAGTCAAAACATGCAAAAGAAATATAGTAAACGATCGACAAGAGATAGCAACACTTTACTCATAAATAAAACACTTTTTATTCATCATCAAATGTCAATTACACTTTACAAATTTCAAGATTATCTAACTACTAAATCTAATATCATCCTTCAGCCCTATGCTCCGAGCATGCTGGAGATGCTTAACCCGAGTCAGTCCCTTCGTGAGGGGATCTGCCGGGTTCTCATCCGATGATACCCTCTTTGCCACGAGGAGTCCTTCTTCGATTCGATGTCTGATGAAATGGTATTTTCTGTCGATGTGTCTGGATCTCCCGTGATCCCTTGGTTCCTTGGCTAAGGCAACAGCACTTTCACTATCACAGAAAATTTCCATCGGCTCTTTAATAGCTGGTACAACTCCAAGGTCTCCAATGAAGTTCCTCAGCCATAACGCCTCCTTTGCCGCTTCGCTAGCTGCAATATACTCTGATTCACAAGTAGAATCTGCCACTGTCTCTTGCTTGGAACTCTTCCAAGAAATTGCTCCTCCATTTAGGGTAAAGACCCAGCCCGACTGAGAGCGGAAGTTATCCCTATCAGTCTGGAAGCTAGCATCACTATACCCTACAACTCTCAAGTCATCACTCCCACCGAGGGTAAGGACCCAGTCCTTAGTCCTTCGTAGGTACTTGAGAATATTCTTTACCGCAATCCAGTGTGCCTTGCCAGGGTTCCCCTGAAACCTGCTAACCATGCTCAAGGCAAAGGCTACATCAGGTCGAGTACACGTCATAGCATACATGATCGAACCTACAGCCGAAGCATAAGGTAATCGACTCATTTCTGCTATCTCAGCCTCAGTGCTAGGGCTTTGTGTCTTACTCAGCTTGGCACTACTCTGGATGGGCAACTCTCCTTTCTTGGAGTTTTGCATTCTGAATCTCTTCAGAATCTTCTCCAAGTAGGTACTTTGACTAAGTCCAATTAGTCTTTTACTCCGATCTCTCAAGATTCTTATCCCCAAAATATAGGCAGCTTCACCAAGGTCCTTCATAGCGAAACACTTTCCAAGCCAGGACTTTACTTCCTGCAAGGTTGGAATGTCGTTTCCTATGAGTAGTATGTCATCCACATACAATACCAAAAAGCTAACTATACTCCCACTAGCCTTGACATATACACAAGATTCATCTTCACTCCTAGAAAAGCCAAATTCCTTGACCTTTTCATCAAAGCAAAGATTCCATCTGCGAGGTGCTTGCTTTAATCCATAAATGGATTTCTCAAGCTTACACACTCTATTAGGGTACTCGTTACTGACAAAACCCTCTGGCTGACTCATGTAAACATCTTCAGCCAACTTTCCATTAAGGAAAACGGTTTTGACATCCATTTTCCAAATTTCATAGTCATGAAATGCGGGTATGGCTAACAGAACCCGAATAGACTTAATCTTGGCTACCGGAGAAAAGGTCTCATCATAGTCCACTCCAGGAATTTGAGAGAAGCCCTTTGCAACCAGTCTAGCCTTATAAGTATGTACTTTACCATCCATGTCGGTCTTCTTCTTGAAGACCCATTTGCACCCTACAGTCTTTCGACCTGGTACATTCTCAACCAAGTTCCAAACTTGATTGTCATACATGGATTGTATCTCGCTATCCATAGCCTCTTTCCATTTGGCAGACTCGGGGCCTGCCATGGCTTCCTCGTAGCTGTTAGGGTCATCTTGACTTACTAGTGTCTCATCACTAATAAGTGTCTCACCTTCTGCAGTAATATGGAATCCATAGTAATGCTCAGGTGCACTCCTAACTCTCGTGGAACGTCTCAGAGGTACAGATTCGTCAATTGGCTCAACAGGAGTTTCCTCCTCAAGTTGAGGGCTAGAGTTTGAAGTTCCTTCACCACTTGACTCTTGAATTTCTTCAAGATCAACTTGCCTCACACTGTCTCCTTGGCTTATAAACTCTCTTTCTCGAAAGACTCCTCTTCTTGCTACAAAGACCACGTTGTCACTAGGTCTGTAGAAGAGGTAACCAAAGGAATGATGTGGGTAGCCGATGAAAATACACCTCTCGCTTCGGGGTTCGAGCTTATCATGAGTCTCGCGTCTCACGAAAGCCTCGCAGCCCCAAATCTTGATGTGGTCTAGTTTAGGTACTTTACCAGTCCACATCTCGTGAGGAGTTTTGGCAACTTTCTTTGTAGGGACTAGATTGAGGATATGGGCGGCAGTCTCTAAGGCATACCCCCAGAATGAGATTGGTAGGGAAGCTCGACTCATCATGGAACGAACCATGTCCAACAAGGTTCGATTACGCCTCTCAGCTACACCATTCAACTGCGGTGTCCTGGGAGGTGTCAATTGTGAGACAATCCCACATTCCTTTAGATAGTCGAGGAACTCTGAACTAAGATACTCACCACCTCGATCGGATCGAAGCATCTTAATGTTCCTGCCCAATTGATTCTCGACTTCCTGTTTAAATTCCTTAAACTTCTCGAAAGTCTCTGACTTATGCTTGATTAAGTAGACATATCCATATCTACTGTAATCATCGGTGAAAGTCAAATAATAACGATTAGCATCCCTTGTGGCATGTTTGAATGGTCCACACACATCCGTGTGTATAAGGTCCAACAAACCTTCACCCCTTTCACATGAGCCTGTGAAGGGTGACTTTGTCATTTTTCCAAGTAAGCATGATTCGCAACTATCATTTGACTTTAGGTCAAACGACTCCAAGACTCCATCCTTTTGGAGTTGGCCTATGCGTTTCTTGCTTATATGTCCAACACGACAATGCCATAACGATGCTTTATCCATGTTATTATTATTAGAATCAATACACAAAACATTATTTCCTAAGTTATCTATAATAGATACAGCTTCATACACACCATCACAAGGTAATGCTTTAAAATAAAGTACATTATTAAAGAAAGCATTAATCGAACCAACTTCATTATCAAACGAAAAGGTGAAACCTTGTTTGTACAATGCATGAAAGGAAATAATATTTCTTGCCATTTCTGGCGAATAACAACATTTATTCAAATCTAAATTTAACCCACTACTTAGCGATAAAGTATAAACTCCAATCTTGGTGACAGGTGTAACTTTC
This sequence comes from Lactuca sativa, assembly GCF_002870075.4. Classification (NCBI taxonomy): domain Eukaryota; kingdom Viridiplantae; phylum Streptophyta; class Magnoliopsida; order Asterales; family Asteraceae; genus Lactuca; species Lactuca sativa. The sequence continues at coordinate 81,946,811 of NC_056630.2, read as the reverse complement.
CTATTCCCCATGATTAAGTTTATTCTTCCTTGCTCCACATTCTCACTTCTTCCTAGTCCCTGCAAGTCACAGCAAATATGAATTCCGCAACCTGTATCAAGGACCCAAGATTTCGAATGGGGTGAGTTATTAGAAATGATAGTGTAAATACCTGCATGGTTGGGTTTGACTTTCCCATCCTTTACATCTTGCTGGTACTTTGGGCAGTTCCGCTTCCAATGAGCTTTTTCGTGGCAATAGAAGCATTCAGCCTCTTTTGGGTCAGAAGAAGGAGTAATAAAACCTTTCTTGGTTCCACTTGAAGAAGAGCCATCAAGGGTCCGAGCCTTGGTACCCTTTGAAGATCTCTTTCTCTTCCTCCCTCGACTCTGCCCGATTGCCAAGACCGGAGTTGTTTCTGGAGTAGGAGTGATAGCAAACGACTTCCCCTTAAGACCTGTTTCTGCGGTCTTGAGGAGTCCCTGAAGTTTGCTGAGGGTGACCTCTTCCTTGTTCATGTGATATGTCATGCGGAATTGATCATAGCACGATGGTAAGGAGTGCAAAATGATATCTATTGCAAGCTCCTCAGGGAAGTTCACATTGAGCTTCAGCAACCGATCCACATACCTTTGCATTTTCTGCATGTGGCTCGTGACGGACTCTCCGTCCTTCATCATGGTTGTTATCATGGAGCAGATGACTTCGTACCTCTCTTGTCGTGCACTTTGATGGTATCTTTCCATCAAGTCTTGGTGCATTTCATAAGGGTAGAAGTCTTCGTAAGACTTTTGGAGTTCAGCTGTCATGGTGGCTAACATGATGCAAGCCACCTTGGTTGCATCTCTTTCATGAGTATGAAAGTCAGCGATCTCCTTGGGAGTTGCAGTGGACTCGTCAATTTCCTTAAGCTCCTTGTCAAGGACATATTCTTTGTCCTCGTAGCGAGTAATCATCCTGATGTTTCTGATCCACTTATTGAAGTTGGATCCATCAAAGGTGACTTTCCCACATAGACTCATAAGAGTAAAGGAGCCATTAGGATTTGAGCCAGAAGCATTAGATGAAGACATCTGAAAAGAAGAACAAGTTTAGTTTAGATTTAAGAGAGTCCTTAATAAAACACCCAAATGTAATATTAAGGCTAGGACCCAATCACAATATAATATAACTTAGAAGAGGTATGCCGTAATCTAAGCTATACCATATTTGAAAGGTAGGTGAATGACGATTCACCAATTTCCACCACGAAAACCGAAATAATAAATATTTAGTTTTTATTGGTTTTAGAAATTCCTAGATTCTTTGAGATCCAATGAACTTTTCAAAGGCATGTTTCAATCTCGGGAGTGCCCTCCAGGTTTTGTGACTGGGATGCCGAGGATCACAAAACGAGGTGTGAAGTAACCATGCAAATCACTTGGTACCCTTAAAAGTTTATCACTCAATCGATGTGCCGGTAAACCACACACGCTCCACCGATACTATAATAAACCTTAAGTCACCCTTTACCTACCTTGTTAAGTCCAAGTTAGTGTGCCGGTTAACCACACACGCTCCACCAACGACTCAGACAAAGTGTAAAGTGTAATTTCATGGATTAGCACCTTATTCACATTTTTCCTAAAGTAACTAAGATTGGGAATTTTATAAACATTTAGTTACTTTATATATTCATCATACTTTGAATGAGAATTTATAAGTCCTTGTCTTACCCGTTCGGCTAACGACCCTCCACCAGTCAAGCAAGCGGTGGGTGAGAATATACACCCATTAAGTCACCATTTTATAGGCAACAACCTTATACCCACCTTATAGACCGGCTTCGTGAATGAGGCGTACTAGCGGTAAGACGACTTGTTCTTATACATATATATATAATTATTAAATCATCATAATATAAGTATAAGGGTTGAATTTTAACTTTTAAAATTCTAGGGGTTGGAACTAAAGTTTTAACTTAACTTTACTTGTTCCAAAACTTGAGGGCAAGTTTTGTAACTTTCAAAACTTTTCATTTCTTGTAACTTATGAGTTTAATAGAATCATAAAATGAAGACTCTTCATTTTTATAACTCTTGTGTTTTCTTAATGGTTTTTTTTAACTCAAGTGACTCTTGGTTTTCCATAACTTAAGGATAAGTTATGGACTCCATTAAAACACATTATGATCAAGAATTAAACTACCAAATAGGTTACAAATAATTCCTATGATCATCTAAAACATCATAAGAACAAGAACATGAATATGAACATAATCAAAAATTACATAAAACTTTGTAATTTTGATAACTAGTTGTTGTAAATGAATTAGTAAAACATTACACCACCAAAAACAAGTTTATATTTACTAAAACAGTTTAGGGTAATGTTTCTAATCATTTTCCAGCAACTGAATCGAAATTCTGCACTCATTCGACCCTACTCGCCGAGTGCATGAGCATGACTCGCCGAGTTGGTTGAAGATACACATGGACTCGGCGAGTCCCCCCTATGGACTCGACGAGTGCGATCGCAGACAGCAAATTTTCGATTCTGTTTTCAACTTTTAAGAACAAATAAGAACAAACAAGCCTAGGCTCTGATACCACTGATGGGTTATGAGCATTCTAACACTTCCTAAGTGTACATGCAACCCTAATAACCTTGGATCTATGTTTGTCTAATTTGTCATGCAAAGTTGAATTCCAAGGTTATATCCTATCTAGCATACATGGGGAACAATTTCAACATAAAGTATAGATAGAATAACTTACCTTGTTGTTGCTTGTGTTCCTTGAAACCTTGTGAGCCTAGCACCTCAAGTGGTGATGCCTCAAATGCTTCACACAACACCAAATGCTCTTGGAAGAACTTATGAGAGTATACTCACTTCTTCAAATCGGCCAAGCCCTCTATTTCTTTGTGTCAACCGATTTTGGTGGAGATTATCTTTCTTATATAGTGTTGACACATCTAGGGTTAAACCCTAATGTGTCATGACTCTTCATTTCCATGACCCATGGGTTTGTAACTCCCATGGAGCATCCATGGAGCATCCTATGGGTGGAACCCAACTTGATGATTCATGGAGCCTTTTAGCCCACTATACAAGATATGGATGATTTACTTAATCAACCCATATATTTAATTAGTTATCTTTTGATCACTTAATTAATTCTAAATTAATTCTTGATCAAACTAATCAAATAATATTATTAATATATTAGAACTTATAATATATTAATAATCTCCAAGCGTTATTTCTCTCATTTAGTTTATCCAATTGCATGGTGCCATGCAACCCAAATGGACCATGCCGGGTCGGGTCAAGTACAGAAATAGTTATGGACTTAGACACCTTATCCAACAGTTACAACTCTCCCCACTTGAACTAGGCTTCGTCCTTGAAGCCTGCTGTGGTGAACAATTCTGGAATATGCTCCTGTTGGATTAGTGTCTAAGGCTGTAACTATATTTGGTAAGTACTTGACCCGGTTGTGCATGGTCCTTTTGGGTTGCCTTCACCATAGCAACTTGACAGGATGATTTGAAAAGAGAGAAGAGATATTATTGTTAATATATTATTAGAGTAATATATTAAAGGAATAATAATATCATTTGATTGATATAAGGCATATATTAATTGAGAATTAATTTGGTGACTTAAATAGATTAATTAAATAAAGGGGCATAAACTGTCAAATGTGTGATAGTTGTGTTTTGGGCTATGTATCCTTATGGATATAAGGGTGGACAGATTTTAGGGTTGGGAGACCTTAAAATCGTCCAAGCCTAATATCTAGGAGGATCTTTGGATTGCTTAGGGCCTAAGTTATTCAATTAAGGTTAAGGGTGAAACCCTAGTAGCTCATAGTATAAATAGATCCCTTGGGTGAGGGAAATCAGCATTCATGCAAGGCAAGAAACCCTAGAGCCGATTTCTTACCCTCCTCTCTCTCTCTCTCAAGATCATCCTCTTATTAGTTGGTGTTTGTAAGCCATTAGAGGAGTGACAAATGTGACTCTAAGCTCCAAGAACAAGAAGTTTCAAGCAAGTAACTTAAGGTATTATTCTAGATCTGTTTTATATATGATATGATTCAATTGTTTACACTAGATCTAGAATTGTAAGCCTTGGATACATTGCATGTTCAATTAGAGAAACCTAGATCCAAGCATTAGGGTTTGCATGTGCACATAGGAAAGTTCTTATGGCTCAAACCCTTCAGTGGTATCAGAGTTTTGATTGATTTCTATTGAATTGATGCATTTGTTGATTGCTTGTTGCTTAAAAAAATTCGATTTTTGTGATTCTGTCTAATGAACTCGACGAGTTCCACTGTGGACTCGGCGAGTTCGAGCGTCAGATCGAGGTAGTTTCGGGATTTCTTGCTGTTTTACTTGAGGATACTCGCCTTAACTGTTTTGGGTCATTAAAATCCGATTTTAATCATATATATGAGTATATTCTTGTCCAAACAAAAGATAATTACCAATTAGTTGAATAATAATTTCCTTATATGATAATAATTGATTATTTGAATTGAATTGGTGAATTGTCTTGCAAGTAATATTGAATAAGATCAAATTGAGATAATCTAATTAGTTGATTTATATTATTTTCTATTTGATCCTTATGTTTTGAAAAGTTTAAAACTTGTCCTCAAGTTTTTGAAATTTAAGTTTTGTGATTAAAAGTTTAATTTGAATAATTTAAATTTTAAACCCTAGAATTTTACAAGTTTAAAATTCAACACTATACTAATATATTATTACAAGCTTAATATATATATATATATATATATATATATATATATATATATATATATATATATATATATATATGATTTAAAATGTTAGTCTTACCGTTAGTAGGCCTCATTCACGAAGCCAGTCTATAGGGTGGGTATAAGGTTGCTGCCTATAAAATGACGCTTAATGGGTGTACACTCACACCCACCGCTTGCTTGACTGGTGGAGGGTCGTTAGCCGAACGGGTAGGATAGGGCAAACCTCTTCTCATTAATAAGTATAATGAATCTATATAAAGTAACTAAACGTGTTTCATAAAATTCCCAATCTTAGTTACTTTAGGAAAGTGAATTGATGCAATCCCATGAAATTACACTTTGCACCCTTGTTAAGAAGTTAGTGGAGCGCGTGTGGTTAACATGCACACTAATTGGTTCTAAGCAAAGGTGGCAAAGGGTGATTCATTGTTTGTCATAGTTCGATGGAGCGTGTTTGGTTTACCGGCACATCGAATAGGTGATTGTAACAATGAAGACACCATGTAGATTTGCATGGTTATTCACACCCACTTTGAGATCGTCGATATCCCAGTCACAAACGAGAGGGGCATATCGAGATTTAAACATGCCATTGAAAATTTCAATGAATCTCAAAGAAATCTAGGAATTCTCAATACATTTAAAACTTAAGCTTGTGTTTTTCATGGTGAAGAATTAGTGAATCGTCATTCACTTACCTCCAAATTATTTGCATGTTGGATCACGGCATCCCTTTTCTAATGTGTAAATAATGTTGTTGGGTCCTAGCCCTAATTTTCTATTTTCGGTGTTAACTAGGGACTTAACTCTAATCAAACTTTGTTCCTTTCTATTTGTAGATGTCTAACGCGAACAATGCTGCTGCTAGCTCATTCACGCTAATGAGCCTTTGTCAAAAAGTGACTTTCGATGGATCGAACTTTAGCGAATGGATAAGATACATTCGCACGATCGCGCGTTACGAGGACAAAGAGTATGTCCTCGATGAGAAGCTCGATAAGATCAATCCATAAATTGCTACTCCCGAAGAAATGGTTGTCTTTGAGGCCCATGAGTGCGATGCAACGAAAGTCCATTGCATCATGCTAGCCACGATGAACTCCGAATTCCAAAAGTCCTATGAGGACATGTATCGTTATGAGATACATCTAGACTTGATGGAGAGATATCACCAAAGCGCGAGGCAAGAGCGCTATGAGATCATAACGAATATGATCACTGCTAAAATGGGAAGTGGAGAGTCTCTAACCGTGCACTTGCAAAAGATGCAAAGGTATGTTGATCGTCTTCGCAAGTTGAATGTCAACTTTGGGGAGGATTTGGCTATCGACATTTTTCTTCACTCCTTTCCCTCATGATACAACCAATTTAGGATGACCTACCACATGAACAAGGAAGAGGTCACCCTAAGCAATCTCCAAGGGCTCCTAAGGACTGATGAGAGCAACCTTAAGGACAAGTCTGTTGCACTAACTCCCAATCCACCCGATGCTCCTGTTTTGGCTATTGGGCAGGGAAGGGGCAAGAAGAGGAACGCTTCTTCAAAGAACCACCCCAAGGGAAAGTCCCAAAATGGTTCCTCTTCTAGTGGGACCAAGGTTGATCCTGCTAAGCCCAACCCAAACCCAAAGGAGGTAGAGTGCCATCATTGCCACAAAATAGGGCATTGAAAGAGAAGCTTCCCGGAATATCTGCAAGCCATCAAGGATGGAAATATCAAGCTATCTTTCGTAGGTATTTACACAATTAAATCTAACGATTCATCTCATGCTATTTCTTGGGTTCTTGATACAGGGTGTGGTTACCACATTTGTTCTGATTTGCAGGGACTATGAAGAAATAGGGATGTGGAGCTTGTAAGAATAAATCTAATCATGCGGAACAGAAGATCGCCGCATGTTACCAAGATTGGAGTGTATTCTTTAGTGCTTAGTAATGGACTGAATTTAGATTTAAATAACTGTTTCTAGTCACCAGATATGGCAAGAAACATCATTTCTTTTCATGGTTTATTCAGACAAGGATTTAGATATTCGTTTAATAATGAGAATGGTTCAATTTATGCTTATCTAAATGGTGTTTTATATTTTGAAGCTATGCCTTGTATTGGAATTTATGAAACTGTTATGGTTGTAGATAACCTAGGAAATGATGTGTTGTGTATGGATTCTTCCAATAGTATGGATAAAGCATCCTTGTGGCATTGTCGTCTTGGACATGTCAACAAGAAGCGCATAGCCCAACTCCAAAAGAATGGAGTGTTGGAGTCATTCGATCTTAGGGAAGATGACACGTGCGAATCTTGTTTACTTGGAAAGATGACCAAGTCACCCTTCACTGGCACTTGTGAGAGGGGTGAGGGTTTATTGGATCTCATACACACCGACGTGTGTGGGCCCTTTAGATCCACCACAAAGGATGGGAACCGCTTCTACGTGACTTTTACCGATGATTATAGTAGATATGGGTATATTTACTTAATCAAGCACAAGTCAGAAACGTTTGAAAAGTTCAAAGAGTTCAAGCATGAAGTGGAGAATCAATTGGGCAGGAAAATCAAGATGCTTCGATCCGATCGAGGAGGAGAGTACCTAAGTCTTGAATTCCATGACTATCTCAAGGAATGCAAAATAGTTTCGCAATTGACGCCACCTAGGACACCGCAGTTGAATGGTGTGGCAGAAAGGCGTAATAGAACCTTGTTAGATATGGTCCGTTCTATGATGAGTCGTGCTTCACTACCTATCTCATTCTGGGGGTATGCCTTAGAGACTGCCGCCCATATCCTTAACCGATTCCCTACAAAGAAGGTTGCCAAAACACCTTACGAGATGTGGACAGGGAAAGCTCCCTCGTTGGCACATATCAAGGTTTGGGGTGTGAAGTTTTCGTAAGACGAGAAACTCATGACAAACTCGAACCTCGAAGTGAGAAGTGTATCCGCGGAAATCCTTTGGATATCTCTTCTATAGACCGAGTGACAATGTTGTCTTCGTTGCGAGGAGAGGGGTTTTCCGAGAGCGAGAACTCATAAGCCAAGGAGACAGTGGGAGGCAAATCGATCTTGAAGAGATTCAAGAGTCGAGTGATGAAGGAACCTCTAACGCTAGCACTCAACCCGAGGAGGAAACTCCGGTTGAACCAATTGACGAGTCCTTACCTCTTAGACGTTCCGAGAGAGTTAGAGTTCAACCCCAGTTTTATGGTTTTCATATTACTACCGAAGGGGACACGTATATTAGTGATGGTACACTAATAAATCTAGATGAACCTAATAGCTATAAGGAAGCCATGGCAGGCCCAGAGTCTGTGAAATGGAAAGAGGCAATAGACAGCAAGATTCACTCCATGTATGACAACCAAGTTTGGAATTTGGTTGACAATCTGCCCGGACGTAAGACGGTTGGGTGCAAATGGATCTTCAAGAAGAAGATCGACGTGGATGGGAATGTACACACATATAAGGCACGGCTGGTTGCGAAGGGCTTTACTCAAACTCCCGGAGTTGACTATGATGAGACCTTCTAGCCAGTTGCTAAGATAAAGTCTATTAGGGTGATGCTAGCCATTGCTGTATTTCATGATTATGAGATATGGCAGATGGATGTCAAGACCGCTTTCCTTAATGGGAAGTTGGCTAAGGATGTTTACATGGCTCAGCCAGAGGGTTTTGTCGATCCGAAGCATCCCAATAGAGTGTGCAAGCTTGAGAAGTCCATTTATAGACTTAAGCAAGCGTCTCGCAGATGGAATCTATGCTTCGATGAGAAAGTCAAAGAGTTTGGATTTGTACGAAGTGAAGATGAATCATGTGTATATGTCAAGGCCAGTGTGAGTATAGTTAGCATCCTCGTTTTGTATGTCGATGAGATACTGCTCATAGGAAATGACATCCCGACTCTGCAGGAGGTTAAGTCCTGGCTCGGGAAGTGCTTTGCTATGAAAGACCTCGGAGAGGCTTCCTATATTTTAGGAATAAGGATAGTGAGAGAACGAAGTAAGAGACTAATAGGACTTAGTCAGAATACTTACTTGGATAAGGTACTAAAACGTTTTAGTATGGAAAACTCGAAGAAGGGAGAACTACCGATACAGAGTAATGCCAAATTGAGTAAGACTCAAAGTCCGAGTACAGAAGCCGAGATAGCTTAGATGATCCGAGTACCCTACGCTTCCGTAGTCGGTTCAATCATGTATGCTATGACTTGTACTCGCCCTGATGTGGCCTTTGCTTTGAGCATGGTCAGTAGATATCAAGGGAACCCTGACAGAGCTCATTGGATTGCGGTCAAGAATATACTTAAGTACCTTGGGAGGACCAAGGAATGGTTCTTAGTCCTCATAGGGAGTGATGACTTGAAGGTACGGGGGTATAGTGACGCCAGCTTCCAGACCGATAGGGACAATTATCGTTCGCAGTCGGGCTGGGTCTTTACCTTAATGGAGGAGCAGTGACTTGGAAAAGTTCCAAGCAAGAGACCGTATCTGATTCAACGTGCGAATCAGAGTACATTGCAGCGAGCGAAGCGTCAAAGGGGGCGATGTGGTTGAAGAACTTCATTGGTGATCTTGGAGTTGTGCCTACCATAAAGGATCCTATGGAAATTTTCTATGATAATGAAGGAGCGGTTGCCTTGACCAAGGAACCGAGGGATCATGGTAGATCTCGGCATATCAACATAAAATATCACTTTATTAGACATCGAGTAGAAGGACACCTCGTAGTAAAGAGGGTATCGTCAGAGGATAACCCAGCAGACCCACTTACGAAGGGACTGAGTAGGGTTAAGCATTTCCAGCACACTAGGACCATTGGGCTGAAAGACAATATTAGTTTAGATTAGATAGTTTTAGAAACATGTAATAGATAAATGTAATTGACATTTGATGATTAAATAAAGTAGTATTATTTATAAGTAAAGCTACTGTCTTATGTTAATTGTTTAACTATTGTTTCACTTTGCATGTTTTGACTTCCTGAATAATTGAGTTATTAAGAATAATCGAATTATTCGAATGGTCCACAATCGTTAAAATGTTGGAAGTAGGTATGAATGAAGATTGTCATGAATTGGTGTGTAGATTGTCTAAAAGGTATTAAACATAGAAAAGGTTTGATGCAACGTTCATGAGTGCTTATGAACAAGTTTTGAGCATTGGAATAAACCCGCACTTGCTGGAATCACTTTAGGGAACGTAACGCAAGTGATCGCAAGACGATAATATCATATAGTCTTAAAACCAAGATATATGGTTTATTGTTTATTAATTGGTTGTGCATTGATAATGTGAAACCGCATCAGTAAATTGATGTTATAAAATGCATTGGTGTGTATAGTTGATTAGTAAATAGTAAATGCATATAAGTCGAAGTTTATCTGTTACTTTTATCCTAAGAGGGTAAAAGCGATATCAGGGCCCCTCGATGATTTGATTTGACTTATGTGTCGGGCCCGGTCAGGACTAAATTGATGTGTTCAATTAAGTTTTATGTCAAATAAATCTGAGATCGAGAAACCAGCTCCTGGACAATAAGTTCCATGAGATTGTCCGCACAATATCTAAACAGAGGACTGTACGATCCCTTATCTAAAGGACAGGATACTGATAAGATCAGAGTTTGACAGCGTCTTTGAGAGCTACGATTGCTAATCGGATTGTGTTTGAATATATAGTTACTAGACTTATCCAAGTGGGAGACTGTTGGATTAGTGTCTAAGGCTGTAACTATATTTGGTAAGTACTTGACCCAGTTGTGCATGGTCCTTTTGGGTTGCCTTCACCATAGCAACTTGACAGGATGATTTGAAAAGAGAGAAGATATATTATTGTTAATATATTATTAGAGTAATATATTAAAGGAATAATAATATTATTTGATTGATATAAGTCATATATTAGTTGAGAATTAATTTGGTGACTTAAAGAGATTAATTGAATAAAGGGGCATAAACTGTCAAATGTGTGATAGTTGTGTTTTGGGCTATGTATCCTTATGGATATAAGGGTGGACGGATTTTAGGGTTGGGAGACCTTAAAATCATCCAAGCCTAATATCTAGGAGGATCTTTGGATTGCTTAGGGCCTAAGTTATTCAATTAGGGTTAAGGGTGAAACCTTAGTAACTCATAGTATAAATAGATCCCTTGGGTGAGGGAAATCGGCATTCATGCAAGGCAAGAAACCCTAGAGCCGATTTCTTACCCTCCTCTCTCTCTCTCTCTCTCAATATCATCCTCTTGCTAGTTGGTGTTTGTAAGCCATTAGAGGAGTGACAATTGTGACTCTAAGCTACAAGAACAAGAAGTTTCAAGCAAGCAACTTAAGGTATTATTCTAGATCTGTTTTATACATGATATGATTCAATTGTTTACACTAGATCTAGAATTGTAAGCCTTGGATACATTGCATGTTCAATTAGAGAAACCTAGATCCAAGCATTAGGGTTTGCATGTGCACATAGGAAAGTTCTTATGGCTCAAACCCTTCAGTGGTATCAGAGCTTTGATTGATTTCTATTGAATTGATGCATTGGTTGATTGCTTGTTGCTTAAAAAAATTCAATTTTTGTGATTTTGTCTGATGAACTCGGCGAGTTCCACTGTGGACTCGGCGAGTAGCTCCAACTCGGCGAGTCCATAGTGGAACTCGACGAGTTCGAGCGTCAGATCGAGGTAGTTTTGGGATTTCTTGCTGTTTTACTTGAGGATACTTGCCTTTACTGTTTTGGGTCATTAAAATCCGATTTGAAATATATATATATGAGTATATTCTTGACCAAACAAAAGATATTTACCAATTAGTTGAATAATAATTTCCTTATATGATAATAATTGATTATTTGAATTGAATTGGTGAATTGTCTTGCAAGTAATATTGAATAAGATCAAATTGAGATAATCTAATTAGTTGATTTATATAATTTGCTATTTGATCCTTATGTTTTGAAAAGTTTAAAACTTGTCCTCAAGTTTTTGAAATTTAAGTTTTGTGATTAAAAGTTTAATTTGAATAATTTAAATTTCAAACCCTAGAATGTTGTAAATGCTTAACCCTACACAGTCCCTTCGTGAGGAGATCCGTTGGTTTCTTATCCGATGATACCCTCTTTCCCACGAGGAGTCCTTCTTCGATTCGATGTCTAATGAAGTGGTATTTTCTGTCGATGTGCCTGGATTTGTCGTGATCCCTTGGTTCCTTGGCTAAGGCAAGTACACTGTGACATGCCCAAATTCACTGCCAAAAAATACCGATTTTATTTATGTTTTTTAAAAATAAATTCAGAGTAATCCTTTGATTAAAAGTGTTTTGGAATTTGTTCCCAAAACAAACTATGATAAGATAAAATTTATCAAAGCCTTTCTTAAAGAAATGTAGTTTCATATATAACAAAACTCGGGATGTCATGTGTCACACCCCCAAACCAGAACAGCATAATCGTTCGAGGGCGGATGATTTCATGTAGTATCATAACAGTTGAGTAATAGTAAAGAAAACAAACACATCCACCATATGTATAATTGAAAAGTTTACATGATTGTTTTATTACATGTTTCAAAAGTAAATTACAATATGATGATAAAATAAGTTTTAAACTGACGTCTTAGCATCCTTTCTCCAAAAGCTGGTGATTACCTGTATTACTGAATCCCTGAGAAAATACAAGTAGTTTTGAAAAAGTGTCAACAATTAAGTTGGTGAGTTCATAAGTGTTTTTGTATTAGAATTGTATGCCTTTCTGTATAAAATAACTGAGTTTGTTTCTAGAAAATCCAATATTTTCCATAAATGTGTAGTAGTTTTAAAGGTTCCGAAAACCGAAATGCATAAGTATTTTTCCATACCTAAAACAATGTTGTAGATTTATATATATATATATATATATATATATATATATATATATATATATATATATATATATATATATATATATATATATATATATATAATCACTAAGGTGCTTGATAGCCCCGTAAATCAAAATGTTTTAATACTCCATGTGAGTATTATAACCGTACTATTGACCCAGACTGTCTGTAACAACGTTCTTCAGGCGTTGAAATGGTATGACGTTTGTCACCCCAAACCTGCCGTTCTAACTGTAGCTAACATTTTAGGTGCGGGATTGTCAATCCCGTATAGATCTATACACAAGTATCTCGCTCTCCCTACAAGAGATCATGGGTTATAACACAGGACTTGAAATGCGTACTTAAAAGTACATGAAGTCAAATGTCTCACAAAAGTTAGTATCCAATAGATTTACGGAAACTATACCTATTATAGTTTTTCAAAAGTGGGTTTCCTTTGGATGATAAACCTTGGTGTATTAGCAACATTGCATGTAATGTATAACATTTGTAATAATGTTATTTTACTTGTTTAACTTTTAAACACAAAATGTAGATAAATCATTTGAAACTGTATGTAACGATTTGCATTTTAACATAAGTTTTTCTTGCATTTCACTTGTATTTTTTCCCCCTAAAGTATAGTAAAGACGTGGAAATATAGGGGTATTAACTCACCTGGAAAGTGTGATGATTTGATGAAAACGAGACTTTTCTCGGGCAGCACTTCGACCGGAAAGTGGAAAATTTCCTGGGAGTTTCGAAGCTTCGGACCTTCGTAGAAGCTTGGATACGTAACCGGGGCGTCGGGTAGTTTCGAGAGGCTCGAAAGTGAGAAAATATGGGAGAGACGTTGAAAATTAGCAAAAGAATTCGGAAGCCTCGCATGCTATTTATAGGAGGGGAACCCAGGCTTCGTACGTTGGGCGTACCCGATACACTGGGCGTACTTGCTTACGCGGTGCGTACGTCATGCATGACGCCTTCATCGGACGCCAGTCTTCGGATGGGACGAGCGTAGAGGGTATAGGGGAGACGTGGACGATCCGAGGCCCTGCATTGAGTACGTTGGGTGTACCCTCGTACGCCGTGGCGTACTCCCCCTCGGTTTGAGTGCCCCAATCTTCTAAAATGTGTAACTTTCGCATACGAGTTCTATTTTTTACATTATTTATATCCACACGTAGGTGAAAATATAATCTAAAACTTTCATTTAGACTTTGTTGAAAAATTTTGACTTTATTTTTAATTATATATTTTTAATAGGCCGGGACAGGAAAAGTCCGTTAAAAATTCATAACTTCTTCATTCGATGTCCGTTTTCGTCTGTCTTTTTACCGTTGTACTCCTATTGTCGAGATCTTCAATTCTCGTTTAGGCTACATCGGCTAAAAGTCGCTCGATCTCTATTTCGAGTTTTTAGTTGTCTACCGCTACTCCGAAACTTAGAAAAATCATAACTTCCTCATACGAAGTCAGATTTGGACGTTCTTTTTATGCACGCTCGTGGTTTAATATAATCTACGACTTTTGTTTAGATACCTAAGGCTAAAAAGTATTTTATTGAAATTTCACTTTTTACACTTAATAGTGTTTTACCGGTTTTGTCGCGGATCTTTGATTGGTCATAACTTCTTCGTTCTAACTCGGATTTGAGTGTTCTTTATATTTCTGTAAACCTTGTCAGGATATCTATCATTTTATGTATCCCAATTGAGACTTTTGAACATTTCATTTTTGACTCTTTTTTTATTATATCAAAAGTAGATTACAATACTTGACTTAGGTCATTACATTGACTTGAAATATCGGGTTGTCACATCATGTTTCGATACAGACCAAAAGCATAAACGGCACATTATAAGCCTTACAACAGTAATATACAACTCCTGGCCTATAAACAAAATATCTTGATGATTCATCCAACTTATGCTCTCGCGCCACTACCTGTAATACAAATATAACTAAGTGGGTTAGGCTTGGGAGCCTGGTGAGCATATTGGGTTTTCAATCCCACAATAAATAATTATATTTAATTTCACCAACCAACAATAACCCGATTACCCATCCCCTTTATCCTCACTTTATGTCCCTAAAACAACAACTATCACAAGGGACCTAGTCTAGGATTCTTCATCGGGATGGACATTACTGCAAAGGGGTTTCCTCAACAATAGATGTCCTAAAGGCAACCATGAGGGGGATAGAGTACACCGGTGAACACATCATTCACAACACCTATAGGTTATGAACCTGCCAACGTTCCACTGGATAGTCTAGAAAGAGTCCGTGGTCGTCATCCATACTCTGCTAGATGACTAGATCAACAACAACATCGAGGTCTCTCATCATTTTATTTCATCACACATCAACTATCTACCCATGTTATACCCCAACAATTTTGTAGATAACATATATATATATATATATATATATATATATATATATATATATATATATATACAACTTTTAAACCTATAAAATATATCAAATCAATACTCATTCCAGATAATAGATAATATACAAACACATAGCACGTATTTTATAGAGAATAATTCATATCTATGTGTTAGAAAAAAGAAACTACACACTCACTTGATAAGAACATTACCGAACAACATTACGACTCTTCAAGTAGCATTCTTCGGTGAAACCGGGATATCTTCACACACCGGGCTTCTCGCGGGCAGAGCTTCGGCTTAAACTCTTTTCTTCTCGGGATCTTCGGTGCTTCGGGACTCGCTTCGGGTGTTAGGATGATATCGGGGCTTCGGGAGTGCTTCAAGACAGCTAGAGAGGGTATCGGGAGTAAGAAAGTGAAGGAATTAGCAACTATGGACGGCTACCCTTCGGTTTCTATGTATAGGGCCATTTTTCTGGATTCACGTCGTGAATCTCAAAATTCACGCCGTGAGTTCAGTCAGGCATAGATCATTACATTCTTCATGAGTCCACTTGCTCTGGAAGGCGTCACCTTTGAGTTCATGTCGTGAACACTGTGTTCACGTCGTGAATTCGGACATAGTGTCAGGGTTTGTGCCCCGAACTTCAGAAATTCATATCTTTCGCAGATGAGCTCCGTTTTCAACATTCTTTATATGCACGCGTAGGTGAGATTATGCTCTGCAACTCTCATTTAGATTCCGCTGGCTAATCTTGACTTTATGTTTTATTATTTTATTTTTAGTAGGCCGGGATAGGAAACTTTGTTCGGAATTCACAACTCCTTCATCTGATGTCCGTTTTCGTCTGTCTTTTTACCGTTGGACTACTATCGACGAGATATTCGATTCTCGTTTAGATTGTTTCGACTAGAAACCACTCGATCTCATATTCGAACTTGTGGCTGAAGTACCTGAAACAAAATCTAAAATTGTAAGCCTGAAGCTTAGTGAGTTCCCCGAAAATACCAACGTCATACAAATCATAACCATATCATAGCAAATAAACAACATGCATATAGAGACTATAGTATGACTGGATCACCCTCACTAGGCCTACAATCTATCTGGCCCACTCTCAGAACCATCAGCATGTTTGGTCCGCACACCCGGGCCTTCAGCAAGTCTGGACCGTTTTCCGGGCCTTCGAACTATCTAGTACGCCATGATAGGCCTTCAACCCACTCCCACACATATAATCAATACATAAATAACATTGCTAGCATGTATAAACAGTCAGACCAATCTAACAGATCGCTAATCATAGCATCATCCTATATACCAGGATACCGACCTAACAGGTCACTAACATAACATCATCCTATCTACCTGGATACAGATCTAACAGATCACTAAGCATATCATCCTGCAATAAACCCGGATACAAATCTAAAAAAGAAGGGCTGACATTAGTGCCTTCGACCCTGTTAGTATAGTGACGACAACTCACCTCTCAATGTCAAATAGAGCTGAAAAGATCAAACGCCCGAAACACGGGTCCAAAATCGAACACCTATAACCACCATTGATCCAATCCCATAAATTCCAAATTACCAGTATACCCTCAGTAGTCAAACCGGTCAACCCTTGGTAAAAGTCAAAGTTAACGGTCAAGGTCAACAGTCCATGTTGACCCAACTCGTCGAGTGCGGCTTACAGACTTGTTGAGTTCCTTCAGAACTCAGAAAACCACGAAAGCCCGAGTCAACTCGTCAAGTTACCAAGTAACTCGTCGAGTCCATGCAGCATCCAAAATATCAGGAAAACCCTAACCAAGTCGTCGAGTTATCTCACCAACTCGCCGAGTTCACTCAGAATCCAAAAGATGGGTAAACCGTAATCAACTCGCCGAGTTCTTCCTGTCTTCACGTGTTCAGCCCTTTCCAGTCGACTCCAAAGCCCCAAATTGCAGATCTCGCCTCTTAAAATAGAGATACCACGTAAATTTGCTAACTTTACGTGCATGCAAGGCTTTAAAGGGATTAAAAAACTAAAGCTAAGCTTAATAGGAGGCTTAGGGAATGGAGGAGGACCAAGACTAGATAAAGTCAACCACTTTATGTTCATGGAGGCCTAGATGTGTCCAGATCTGAAACCACCACCTCTGGCTAAGCTCAAATCCAAGAATGGATCCATTTTGCACTAGAAATGATCATATTCTTGCATAAGAGAAGATCTAAGAAATGGAAAGCCAAGGTAAATACTTTTTACCTCCAAATGGTTGCTAACACAGAGTAGGTGCTGGATCTACTACTTCTCCCTTTGCTCTATCCTCTTCAAGCTTCAAAACCTTTCCAAAAGAGCACAAAATGACCTTCTAAGCTCACATACACAAGGAAGTAGTCGAGAACGGATAAGGTTTCCTTCTTTGGGTAATGATGTGATAAGGGGGGGGGGGGCAAAGGATGCGGGTTAAGTCTTTTAAATAGGATGCATGCAACATCCCAAGTTTGGAAGCAAGAAGTTGAAGGGTGCTAAGTGTAAATTATGGAAGCTACTCGACGAGTAGGTATGCTATTCGTCGAGTCGAAGCAGGATTTGATCGCAGGTTAAGTGGCCAACTCGCCGAGTCGGAAGATGTACTGACAAGTTGGTGTTGGAATGAGAAAACCCTAATCCTGAGGGTTGCACCTTATTTGAAGGACTTTATGTCCTTCTCCCAGCCTCCTATTCCCCCTAAGAGTTCCAAAAAACCCTAATTTTCGTGTGAGACTTCATTGTTGAGGAAATTGGAGCTTGGAAGAGGAAATTGGTGTAAGGAGCTTGAGGAATTAGAGGCTAGCATCAAGGGGCTTGTGTAAGACTTGGGATCTACATCAGTTTTGGAAAATCTCATAGGTAAGGAGCCATTATCTTAAGTTATTTCCTTTTTCGTTCATCCTTGGTGGTTGATTTGGAGTTCCTTAGCTTGTTTGAGATCTATTTCGGGTTTGGAGTTTAGATCTGAGGTTGCTACTCCAGATCTAGGCTTGTGAGGGTCCATAATGTCATAAAGCTTCTGTTTAAGAGTTGTTGGTGAAGCCCCCTAGTCCTTAACCCTAGCCCTAGTGTGTTTTGGTCTTATATCTCCTTGGTTTCACGTAAAGTTTGCAACTTTATGTGAGGGTCAGACTGTAGAAGAGTGGATCTATGGATTGGAGCCCCTGCATGACTCGAGAAGCCACTATATGGATTGAGAACTGGAGAGACATCGGCGAGTCACATGGGTGTACTCGACGAGTTGTATGAACATGTGCATGGACTCGGCGAGTTGGAAGAACAACTCGACGATTCTGTTGAAGATTGCCTTGGACTCGGCGAGTCTATTCTTGGACTCAGCGAGTCTGCTCGCAGAACCCAACCTCTTTTGGTTAAAGCTTTGGATTAGTGAGTCGGTTGGCGACTCAGTGAGTTGGACATGATGGAATTCCGAGATCGTTGAACTCGACGAGTCTTGGGGCGACTCGGCGAGTTAAGTCGTGTTATTGGAGTTTTCTGAGTATAAGAACTCGACGAGTCGACGGGTTGACTCGGCGAGTAGAGTCAACCAGGACGGTTGACTTTGACCGAGGACTTTGACTTTGACCAAGAGTTGACCAGATTGACTTCCAAGGGTATTTTGGTAATTTTGGTATTTATGGAATTGGTTCTTTGGTAGTGTTCTGTGGAGAAGTTCGTGTCGGTGGTCGGAGCAGCTTGGTCTTATCTCTTCAGTCAGCAATTGCAGCAGAGTTATCCTCACTATATCGACAGGGTCTACGGCACCAAGGTCGGCCCTTTATCGGATGGAAATTCGGGTATTGTTTGTTATGTTATTGCTTTGCTAGATCTGCATCCTGGTATTTAGGATGATGTTATGTTAGTGACCTGGTTAAGGTCGGTACCCGATATATAGGGTAATGTTATGCTAGTGACCGGTTAGGTCGGAATCCTGGTTAGGATGTTGATATGCTATGTGATCTGTTAGACTATTAGTCTGGTTAAGGATTTGTTATGTGATTAATTGTTTTATGTTCACATGGTTGTTTGACGGGGATTGGGTTAAGGCGAGTCCTGATTTGTGCTATAGGCTAACATACCTAGGGCGGACCGGATATTTCGAAGGCCCAGCGAGCGGTCCGGATAGGATGAAGGCCCCAAGAGGGCGCACCAGACGTGCCGAGGCTCGGAGAGTGGACCAGGCCGAATGAAGGCCCGGTGTGGGCGGACCAGTCATACTGTAGACTCAGAGAGTAGACCAGGTGGATTGAAGGCCCAATGCGGGTGCACCAATCACACTGTAGACTCGATGTACATGGCTAGACTCGGAGGGTGGACCAGGTCAACTGAAGGTCCGGTGTGGGCGGACCAGTCACACAGTAGACCCGATGTGCATGGATGTTCTATTTGCCGTATTTTATGAGTATGTTTATGTGTGGTTGGTATTTTGGGGGTATCTCACGAAGCTTTGGGGCTTACAGTTCAGTGTATTGTTTCAGGTACTTCAGTAGATCGTGGCAAGGCAGAGGCGTGATCGTACCGCTCCTAATGTTTATGATTTATGTGATATGGTTCTGGGGGATACTCTGATGTTTAAACTATTTTGAAAACAAGATGTATGAAATTAATGGTTTTTTTGAATGAATTAAAATGTTTTAATTTGGCTCAAATTTTATGGGTGTTACAAGTTGGTATCAGAGCCTTGGTTTGAGTGAATTGGAGGAACATTCGTGTGAATCCGGTCTCAAATCATGGATAGATTTTCAAAAGTAGTTTTCAAAAGGTTTTCAAAATAAGTAAAGGAGGACGCAGAGGGTACGATCAGCCGGAGCCAGTAAGTAGAGCCCAAAATACCATGCAAGTTAATTGATTATGTGATATGACAGAACATCATGCTAGTACTAGGCTAGGGATCTTCAAGAATTGCATGATAGAATTGCCTGATTACATGATTCCTGCTAGCCTAGGGTTCCCTTATGGGTGGGTCGTGAGAGGTCGGAAGGCCAGTTGCGAGATATTTAGTATTCCTCTAGGGGTGAGGATGGAGTGTCCGTCATGTATATGGTATAGTTAGGGTGTTGTGATGATACTTGGGACAAATATGGGTAGGTGTGGAAGTTATTATGGGCCCGTACTACTGAAAGCACAGGACCCATACGCGTATCAAGGAAGTCCCAACCCCTAAGGTTTGGTTGGGATTTAGTGTTGGATTAATGTCTAAGTCCATAACTATAATTGGTAAGACTTGACCCGACCCGGCATGGTCCATTTGGGTTGCATGACATCATGCACTTGGATAGACTATAATGAGAGAAATAACACTTAAGGTTTGTTAATATATTATAAGTTATAATATATAATAAGATTATTTAATTAATATTGATCAAGAATTAATCTAGAATTAATTAAGTTATCAAAAGAAGACTAATTAAATACATGGGTTGATTGTGTAAATCATCCATACTTGTATAGTGGGCTAATGCTCCATGGATTATCAAGTTGGGCTAAAACCCATAGGATGCTCCATGGTGTATTTGAACCCATGGATCCAAGGAAATGGAAAGCCATGACAATTAGGGTTTACCCTAATTGTAACAACTATACAAGATCACATTCTTTGGGAAAAATCGGTCACCAGAGATAGTAAGAGGAGGGCTAGCCGATTTTAGAAGTGTTCTAGTTTCTCTCAAGTTATTCCAAGTGTAATTGATGTTGTGTGAACCATTTGAGGTGTCACACTTGGGGTACTAGGCACTCAAGCTTCTTGAGGACATTCTACATCAAAGAGGTATGTATTCTATCTTGTTATATTCATTGTTTTTGTCTGCTAGATTAGGATAATACCTTGGATGTTCATATTTGCATGTATAATAGAGAAAACATAGATCCAAGGTATTTAGGGTTGCATGTACACTTAAGAGTGTTAGAATGCTCAAAACCCAACAATGGTATTAGACCCTAGGCTTGTTTTCAATTATACTTGATGCAAATTGCTGAAAAATGCTGAAAAAGTCAAATTTTGGGCATTCTGGGCACTAGACTCGCCGAGTCCACTGATGAACTCGCTGAGTCCATGAGTAAAATCATCCTACTCGTCGAGTAGGTTCATGCACTCGACGAGTAGGAGCCCCAGACAGCATAAATTCGACTGTTTTGGCTAGAAATGGACTAGGAACATTACCCTAAGCTGTTTTTGGACTTATAAACTTGTTTTTTATGTGGTAATGTTCGTTCTAATCCAATTTCAAAGATAATTGTCAATATATTCATGTTTTGTATTAGTTTAATGGTTAGTCTAATTACATGAAAAAGTTTGATTAAATAATCTTGTTCTTATGAGTTGCTTAGATTAATAGAAATTGTTGCTTTCAATCCATTTTAATCTAAGAGATGATTCTAAAATGTGTTTTTGTAACTTGTCCTCAAGTTACATGAAAAGTCACATTAAAGTTTCTTAAAACTCATAAAAGTTGGCAAATGTTACAAATATGAAGAGTCTTGTTTTCATTAAATGGTTTTATGACTCCATAACCTGTCCTCAAGTTATGGAGAGTCAAGACTCACTTCATTAAGTAATAAAATATGTAACTTTGATTAATTCCATAAGTTACATAATAAAGAAAAGTTACATTCTTTAATAGTTTAAAGTCTTCCATAACTTGTCCTCAAGTTATGGAACTTGAAGAGTCTTTCAATTAAAACTACTTTAAACACATAAGTTATGGAATTAATTAGTTTTGAATAGGTTCAAAACTTGCCCTCAAGTTTTGGAATTTGAAAAGTTTTCTCTTATGAATACTTTAATTCCAAGTTAAGCCCTAAGAATTTTAAAAGTTAAAATTCAATCCTTATACTTTATAATATTATAAGTTAATAATATATACATATATATATATATATATATATATATATATATATATATATATATATATGTATAAGAGTAAAAGTCAGTCTTACCGTTAGTAGGTCTCATTCATGAAGCCAGTCTATAAGGGGGGTATAAGGTTGCTGCCTATAAAATGGCAGTTTAATGGGTGTCCACTCTCACCCACCGCTTCCTTGACTGGTGGAGGGTCGTTAGCCGAACGGGTAGGACAAAGACTATAAGTTCTCCCTTCATTAAAAGTATTAATGATAAATACTAAGTAACTAAACACTTGTAATTCCCAATCTTAGTTACTTAAGGAAAATGTGAATAAGATGCTAACCCATGAAATTACACTTTGCACTTTGCTTAAGTCGGTTGGTGGAGCGTGTGTGCTTTACCGGCACACTGGCTTGATTTAACAAGGTAGGCAAAGTGTTTCCTAAAGTTTAATCATAGGCCGGTGGAGCGTGTGTGGTTTACCGACACATTGGTTGGGTGATAAACATTTAAGAGTACCAAGTAATTTGCATGGTTACTTCACACCTTGTTTTATGATCCTCGGCATCCCAGTCACAAAAACCTGAAGGGCACACTCGAGATTGAAACATGCCATTGAAAAGTTCAATGAATCTCAAAAGATCTAGGAGTTTCAAATCCAATTCAAACTTAATTATATTTCGTTTTTCATGGTGGAAATTGGTAAATCGCCATTTACCTACCTTCAATTATTTTATGACTTGGATTACGGCATCCCTCTTCCAGTTATAAAATAGGTTGTACGGTCCTAGCCTTAATATTTCATATTGGGTGTTATATTAAGGACTTTTAAATCAACTCAACTTGAATATCTCCCAAAAGATGTCTAGTTCAGACATCTATGATCTTCCCAAATCTCTTGAAACTTCACTTCCTCTACCTCCTCCAATTATTCTCCCTAACCCACAAGTTCAAGGTCACTCAAGCCCTATTGGCAAGGCAAGGTCTAGGTGTGATCACATCTTGGAGATGAAGTCACATATTGACAAGCCAGGAGAGTTGGGTGTCAAAGTCTTGAGAAAGGTGGTGGTTCAATCACTTTCTAAGTCACATAGTGAGTTCCTTTGGGGACTCCTATGAAATAGACTATGACACGACCCTTAAATGATCTTATCTGTTTGCTTGGTACTGCTGAATCAACAATGATTTGGAAGGCTAGTAAAGCAAATTTGATTAGAAGATCGACTTCCCAAAACTTTATGGACATTGAAAATGATGACATTGGGTATCCAGTAAAGCTCTCTCTTCCCAATAGAAAGGGATCGGCCATAGTCAACTTGGTTGACCAAATGGTAAAGAGAAATGCTAAGTTTGTGATAGTCCCATGTACCATTATCAAAGAGTCCATATGTTTCTATTGCCAAAGGAATGGGCTTTGGTTACGAAGCTGCCAAACTTACCTAAGGATGGTAAAGCCAATGGGTTAGACTTTATTTCAAGTAAAGTCCATTGTCTAACTCTATTAAGTTCCTATTTGAAGATTCTTATTACATGATTTGACTGGGTCACATCTTGGTGTTTTAAGAATCAAAGAAAAAGTGGAGAAGGAAGTATATGCTGATTCTGATCGCGAAGATGGATTTCGATCGCATGGTTAATGATCAGAAGTTTGGGCAAGTGCTTAAGAGTTATAATAAATTGCTTAGGAATAGATAACAACAAGTTTTGATACACATTTTCATTGTAAGGATTAGTTTTCTGCAAAGTTTTAAAATAAAAGAAAAGTTTTTAATTTTATTTATTTTAAGTATCCTTACAATGGCATATGTGAAAGAAATTGTTGTTTATATGATTCCATTGATGGCAATAATGGAAAATGGTTTTGATTCTTTCATTTGTGGTAGTGTCTAAATTTACCAAATAAAGAAAATTTCTCATCACCCAAGTTTCAATTAGACCAAAACTTGGAATCATGCAAGTTGTATAGTATGATGAATGAGAACTTTCAAGCGTTGGAAAATTAAGACCAATTACTTGTTCACATGGATGTGTGAGTCAAGTAAAGGACTAAGGGATCGAGTACACATTCTTGTGCACTGATCAAGCCCACTACAAATAATCGATAATACTATTCGTCATGATTTACAAAAATTTAGTAAATATGGTTATACTTATAGGCTTAAGTGTAATTCTGATACATTGGAAAAGTCTCGATGTATGACAGAACGAATGAGAAGAATCAAATTAGGCAGAAGGATAAAAGTTTCTCAAATCTGAAAAGATGGGAGAGCACTTTAGTATCATGTTATATGATCATCTTAATGATTAAAAGACCTTATCACAGTTCATCCTCTAAGTGCATTCTGATAGCTAAGAAGAGGAGCTATGAATTGGTGAAGTGGTCAAATCAAGAAGATGAGTCATACTTCGTTCCAAAACAATCCTTAGAGTTATACTCCAAGATTGTAACTTAAGTGACATATCTTAAAGAAGGTTTATTAACACTAGTCAAATGGAAGAGTAAAAGGTTATCTACTCTTGTACATTTGAAATTGGTAAGTTGTGATGTTTTGGATAAAACAGGGACCAACTTAGACCAATTGTGTGAAGTGTTTGTCTTGATAAAGAATCCGCACTATCCCTTGAATATGTGACAAGAGAGTCTTATATGTCAAGAGGACAGTGGGAGTCTTAAAGGTCTTGAAAATCTCAAGAACTAATCAAGAATAAAACCTGAGGTTCTTCACTAGCACACGACTTGAGGTTTATAACCTATTGTGTTGACATATTCTGTGCCCATTCCGGTTAAAGTTGGCTTTGCATATGAGTTCTTAGAGTTCTAAATTGGTTGCATAACAACTTGGAAGCATTGGCAGGCCCTGTAGTGCCAGGTGGCAAGAAGTTAAAATTGCATAAGTTCAATCCATATGTGTTTGGATTTGTCATTATCCGTGTCTTGTGGCTAAGGTTTTGACAAATTCATACGGGTATGAACTCATACACCATAAAAATCTAAGTGTCATAATGTTTCTATCCGATTCATGAAAATGATGGTGAGGAAACACTTTCACTAAGTAGTTTTTAAGTAGATATTAATCTTTGCATTCTCAAAGTCGTTAGTAGTGTACACTAACATGGACTTATGAGAAATAGCAAAGGTCTAACCAATTGAGACTATGATTACGGAATCCCTTTTCATAGTTCTGAAATTGTTTAGACACACCTGTGAGCTATCTAAGATAAGGTGTATGATTTTGATAAAGTCTTATCAAAGCAATCTAGTATCAGAAATCTGAACTTTGGTAAAAAAGTCGATAACTGATTTCTGAGTACATGTCAAAGCTAGTGGGAGCATAAGTATTATGCTAATAATCATCATATTAGTAGGAGCATGATAATTATGATAAATATTGCATGTTAGCAATGTTAGTTATAGAAAACAAAAGTTTCAATTCATGAGGTTGCAGGGGTTGAAAAAGTTGTTTTGCTATAATTAAGGGAGAAAAAATTATACTTCATTTCAATTATGAAAAGCTTAGATTGAGTTTATAATCATTCTAAAGAGCTTATATTGAGATTTTAATCACCTTTAGTCAAGAATATATATATATATATATATATATATATATATATATATATATATATATATATATATATATATATATGAACTTCATGTTGGATTGGTTCAACTTAAGAAAATTCTATATATTGCGTTCTCAAAATTCGATTATGATTATGGCATCCCTTTTCATAGTAAAATTTTGAGAATATGGCAAACAAAAAATTATTATGGCAAAAGACTGGTCTAGAACCATGTCTTTATGTGAAACATCATGAATCGTGTCCCATTTACTTTCGGTACAAGATCGATTACTTGTGCTATAATATTTATTCTTTATGAATTTTCCAAATGCCTTGGGTCATTAAGGAGGAAAATGTCTAGAATTGGATATGACTAAAGTGATTAAGCAATTGTCGAGGACAATCTAAGGTTTACCAAAGATTGGTTGCTCAAGGACAGTTGGAAGTATAGTGTGAATTTTGGAAGTGCCATATTAACATAGTCTGAAAAGAGGCAACTCTTGTTCAGAAGTAGTAGTCAAAATGGGAAATAGAGTTGTTTCTATAGATAGAAGCAATCTGTGTAAGATTAGAAAGAACTTAGTGCAAGAAGCATGTTCAAAGCAATACATACTTTGAACATAAGGCTTTATGTCCATGGAGTAGGTCTTCATTGGAATACCCTGTAATGGTTGTTGACAAGTCTTTGTGACTTTGTACACATTCATTGCAAGAGGGTAGTGCATTTAAGTTTAAAATCTAACAGATTTTGATTTGGGAGTGTGAAATTAGAATCATTGAAAGTTTGGTCAATTGGTTTATTTCACAAAGTAAGGATCATAGATGAACATAGAGTGCATACTTGGTGTATGGCAAAACTATTGTTTAGGAAAACATAGTGTACATGCTTGGAGCATGGGACACCTAGTGTTTTAATTCAAGTATAATGTTGATAAAACCGAAACAATGAATAATGAATAATCAGTATGGTGATAAATAGAAGTGGTCTATTTATATTCATAGGGTTTGATACCATATTTGATTCATTTATTCTTGTGTTTCACTTTGCATGTTTTGACTTTCATAATAACTAGGTTATTCTTCCGGAATGACTAAGTTATTTAAAACCATCCATAGTCGGTCATATGTTGGAAGTAGATATGAATCAAGACTGTCATGGGTTGGCTTGTAGAGGTCCAAGTTGGTGGACAAAGTGGTGCTAAAACACTCATGAGTGCTCATAAGTTCTAAGTATTGGATTCAACCCGCGCTCATTTGAATCACTTCATGGATTTTATCACGAGTAATCATGAGATGATAATATCTTATATTCTTCAAACCTAGAGATATGAGTTGTTACTATGAGTTGGTTATACATTGATTGCACGAAACTGCATTGGTAACTTGATGTTATAAAACGTGTCGTTGTGTATGATTCAACAAGTAGCAGAACAAGCCATATGAGTCGAAGTTTATCCATTCCTTTTACCTTCGGGATAAAAGTGATATCTGTGGGCCCCTCGATGATTTAGCGATGACACATGTGAGTGCTTGGCCAAACCAGGACTGATTTGATTTGTTCAATCAGTCAGTCGTCATAAATCAGAAATAGGGAAACAACAGATGGACAGAGAGAATGATTTATAATCCATGTCTCAGACCATATGATATCTACAATGGAGGAATATATGATCCTTTATCTAATGGACAAGTCATTGACAAAGGTCAGAGATCATTGGCAAGGTCAGAGTTCGACGGAAGCTTTTGAGAGCTACGATTGCCAGTCGGTTCTTGAAGTCATACTTGCAATAATAGTTTTAGACTTATCCAAGTGGGAGATTGTTGGATTAATTTCTAAGTCCATAACTATAATTGGTAAGACTTGACCCGACCCGACATGGTCCATTTGGGTTGCATGGCATCATGCACTTGGATAGACTATAATGAGAGAAATAACACTTAAGGTTTGTTATTATATTATAAGTTATAATATATTAATAAGATTATTTAATTAGTATTGATCAAGAATTAATCTAGAATTAATTAAGTGATCGAAAGAAGACTAATTAAATATATGGGTTGATTGTGTAAATCATCCATACTTGTATAGTGGGCTAATGCTCCATGGATTATCAAGTTGGGCTAAAACCCATAGGATGCTCCATGGATGCTCCATGGTGTATTTGAACCCATGGATCCAAGGAAATGGAAAGCCATGACAATTAGGGTTTACCCTAATTGTAACAACTATATAAGATCATATTCTTTGGGAAAAATCGGTCACTAGAGATAGTAAGAGGAGGGCTAGCCGATTTTAGAAGTGTTCTAGTTTCTCTCAAGTTATTCCAAGTGTAATTGATGTTGTGTGAACCATTTGAGGTGTCACACTTGGGGCACTAGGCACTCAAGCTTCTTGAGGACATTCTACATCAAAGAGGTATGTATTCTATCTTGTTATATTCATTGTTTTTGTATGCTAGATTAGGATAATACCTTGGATGTTCATATTTGCATGTATAATAGAGAAAAACATAGATCCAAGGTATTTAGGGTTGCATGTACACTTAGGAGTATTAGAATGCTCAAAACCCAATAGTTAGTTCCCAGGAATAGTCATGAGGAATGCCTAATATCTTGTGTCGTATTTTCAGTATGGCGATTACGAGATGTCTCGGGGCAGGATCCGGTTCGGGATCGGGAGAGGGAGAGGGTGATCAGGATGGATCAGTACCACCCGAGGTCATTGGTCGGGTGAGTTGGATGCCACGATTCATGAGATCCTGCATGATGAGGTTGCTGCTACGTTCTGGGCTGAGTTGCCGGAGATGTTTGGGTCGATCAAGAATGTCGTGGTTGGGTACTTTGATGAGCGCTATGCAGCTCTTACGGAGATGGCTGTTGGGGCAGCTACAACGGCTGTAGCAGCAGCAGGGGGAGGAACCGGTCGATGTTTTCAGTATCGGGACTTCGATAATACGAACCCCCTACTTTCGATGGAGTTCAGGATCCGATCGTTGCTATGAGATGGTTGTCAGACGTGGAGGGTTGTTTCTTCACGTGTTCATGCCCTGCGGATCAGAGGGTGAGGTGTGCTCTGAACCTTTTGAGGCTCGAGGCGAAGGATTGGTGGAGCTTGACCACGGGATCTTATTCGGATGCGCAGCGGGCTGCGGTTTCTTGGGATCAGTTCCAGGAGATGTTCAGTACTCGTTATGTTCTGCGGGTTGAGAGAGAGGTTGGCTCAGGAGTTCCTGGAGCTGAAGTAGGATTCAGAGTCGTTGATAAAGATCACCAGGATGTTCACTGAGAGGGCGATGTTTTGCCCATATTTTGCTTCGGAGCAGGCTTAGATGTCCCGATATCTGAGTATGCTCAAGAGGGACATCAGACAGTTTGTGTCCACGCAGAGTTGTGATACCTTGTTAGAGCTGCAGGAGGCCGCCAGGCGGCGGGAGTTAGAGATGAAGTTGTAGTTACGAGAGCAGAGACAGGCCCCGGTACAGTCGCAGCCGGTGCCGAAACGGTACAAAACCGTTGACTCTAGGGTTGGAGGTCAGAGCAGCCACACTTGTGAGAAGTGTGGGAAGGTTCATGCCGGAGTTTGTAGGTCCGGTGGTGCGTGTCGCAAGTGAGGGAAAGAGGGGCATTATGCGAGGGATTGTTCTCAGTCGGTCCCAGCTCAGGATATGAGCATCTGTTATCATTGTCATCTGGTTGGACACTTGAGGTTCAACTGTCCACAACTTGTTGCAAGGCCGGTGCAGGCTCCAGCACCGGCCACTTTGAGGATTACGGGTGGAGGTCAGAGGGGAGCGGAGCCTCCGAGAGCTCAGGGATGCGCTTTCCAGCTTACAGCAGAGGAGGTCAGGGTAGAGCCGGATGCAGCTGCGTTGGTCGATGTGACACCTGGGTTTAGTCCATGGAAAGGATTCCGGGAACAGAACTGGAGTTTGGAACCCCGAGAGGGCTAGAACAGACTGCATGGGAGAGATTCCCGGGAAGGATGGTTCAGGGTGACGTACGACAGTTTTGAGCGGTCCGGATAGACTGAAGGCCGGAAGGCATACCAGTCAGGCCAAAGGCTCGGGGAACGGTCCAGACAGGCTGAAGGCCCAGAAGGGTGGTCCAGACATGCTGAAGGTTCTGAGAGTGGTCCAGATAGGCTGAAGGCCTGGAAAGGCGGTCCAGTCATGCTGAAGACTTTATATGTGTTAGTAGATCTGTATGTGGAGAATGAGTGAATATGTCTCCATGCAATAGTAATCGATATGGTCTGGCCCCAAGTATTGATCATGATGATGGAGTTAGCTGGAGGCTGTGCGTGGTCCTTGTTAGTTATGTGATCGGATTCGGAGTATATGAGAGTTCGAGAATAGTAGTTTCTCTACATGGATAGTGTAGAGTGGAGTTTAGCTCAGTGGCACTTATAGGTGCAGTAAGGGTTGTTGAGTAGACTTCCTGGACAGGAAAGGGATGCAGCTCCAGAAGGAGTGTGGGTCCTCTGAAAGGAAGGCAGTGGAGTAAATGGATGATCGAAAGTGCTTTAGTTGTTGGTGATAAGCACCGATATTGTACTAGATGTATGGAAGCACATATGGGTTGGATGCCCGTTGAGGTTGTGGAACGGTTAGCACTGACACGGAGTTAGGGGAGCTCGGAAGCGATTCAAGGGTAGATCCTTGGATCCCGAATTATGGTTATGGTCATGAGCTATGGATGTAGTGGTATTCCATCCTAGGGATGGCTGGACCATCGTAGGCATGCCTGGTTTCCAGCCCGAGGCTGATTGGTCCAGGTACGATGTGTATGAACGTTATAGCTAGGTGTTCAGGAGGGTTGCTCGGAAACTGTGAAATGTTCCATCATGTCAGCATGGTAAGGGATTTGATCCAGGGAGGAAACGGGATGAGTTTCCATCGGTGCAAGTTAATAGAGGTAGCGCCAGTTGGGTGAAAGATAGCGAGTTAATACTGGGTCAACACTCGGTGGTTTAGAATGGTATCCAGCTTTCGCAGGTGGAGAATGAATGCGTAAGGCGAAAGTAAGGTAGTGTCTTCAGGTGACACTTAGTTGATGAGTGTTGTCATCAGAGAAAAGAAGTCGGTGGCCGGCTTGAAGTAGTTGATCAGGACCATGCAAGGGGAGAGATGGATTTTAGGGATTCAATAGCAGTGTTTGAAGGAATCTGGGTCGGTTTGAGATCAGTGGATGCATTGTGGGAGTATCATCCAGAAGTTTGTGTTGCCGCAGGCTTCGAGGACGAAGCCTAATTTAAGTGGGGGAGAATTGTAACATCCCAAGTTCGGAAGAAAGAAGTTGAAGGGTGCTAAGTGTAAATTAAGGAAGCTACTCGACGAGTAGGTATGCTACTCGTCGAGTCGGAGCGGGATTTGATTGCAGGTTAAGTGGCCAACTCGACGAGTTGGTGCTGGAATGAGAAAACCCTAATCCCGAAGGTTGGACCCTATTTAAAGGACTTTATGTCCTTCTCCCAGCCTCCTATTCCCCCTAAGAGTTCTAGAAAACCCTAATTTTCGTGTGAGACTTCATTATTGAGGAAATTGGAGCTTGGAAGAGGAAATTGGTGTAAGGAGCTTGAGGAATTAGAGGCTAGCATCAAGGGGCTTGTGTAAGACTTGGGATCTACATCAGTTTTGGAAAATCTCATAGGTAAGGAGCCATTATCTTAAGTTATTTCCTTTTTCGTTCATCCTTGGTGGTTGATTTGGAGTTCCTTAGCTTGTTTGAGATCTATTTCGGGTTTGGAGTTTAGATCTGAGGTTGCTACTCAAGATCTAGGCTTGTGAGGGTCCATAATGTCATAAAGCTTCTGTTTAAGAGTTGTTGGTGGAGCCCCCTAGTCCTTAACCCTAGCCCTAGTGTGTTTTGGTCTTATATCTCCTTGGTTTCACGTAAAGTTTGCAACTTTATGTGAGGGTCAGACTGTAGAAGAGTGGATCTATGGATTGGAGCCCCTGCATGACTCGAGAAGCCACTATATGGATTGAGAACTGGAGAGACATCGGCGAGTCACATAGGTGTACTCGACGAGTTGTATGAACATGTGCATGGACTCGGCGAGTTGGAAGAACAACTCGACGATTCTGTTGAAGATTGCCTTGGACTCGGCGAGTCTATTCTTGGACTCAGCGAGTCTGCTCGCAGAACCCAACTTCTTTTGGTTAAAGCTTTGGATTAGTGAGTCGGTTGGCGACTTAGTGAGTTGGACATGATGGAATTCCGAGATCGTTGAACTCGACGAGTCTTGGGGCGACTCGGCGAGTTAAGTCGTGTTATTGGAGTTTTCTGAGTATAAGAACTCGGCGAGTCGACGGGTTGACTCGGCGAGTAGAGTCAACCAGGACGGTTGACTTTGACTGAGGACTTTGACTTTGACCAAGAGTTTACCACTTTGACTTCCAAGGGTATTTTGGTAATTTTGGTATTTATGGAACTGGTTCTTTGGTAGTGTTCTGTGGAGAAGTTCGTTTCGGTGGTTGGAGCAGCTTGGTCTTATCTCTTCAGTCGGTAATTATAGGAGAGTTATCCTCACTATATCGACAGGGTCTACGGCACCAAGGCCGGCCCTTTATCGGATGGAAATCCGGGTATTGTTTGTTATGTTATTGCTTTGCTAGATCTGCATCCTGGTATTTAGGATGGTGTTATGTTAGTGATCTGGTTAAGGTCGGTACTCGTTATATAGGGTAATGTTATGCTAGTGACCGGTTAGGTCGGAATCCTGGTTAGGATGTTGATATGCTATGTGATCTATTAGACTGTTTGTCTGGTTAAGGATTTGTTATGTGATTAATTGTTTTATATGCACATGGTTGTTTGACGGGGGGTTGGGTTAAGGCGGGTCCTGCTTTGTGCTGTAGGCCAATATACCTAGGGCGGACCGGATATTCCGAAGGCCCAGCGAGCGGTCCGGATAGGATGAAGGCCCCAAGAGGTCGGACCAGACATGCCGAGGCTCGGATAGTGGACCAGGCCGAATGAAGGCTCGGTGTGGGCGGACCAGTCATATTGTAGACTCAGAGAGTGGACCAGGTGGATTGAAGACCCGGTACGGGCGGACCAATCACATTGTAGACTCGATGTACGTGGCTAGACTCGGAGGGTGGACCAGGTGAACTGAAGGCCCGGTAAGGGCGGATCAGTCACACAATAGACCCGATGTGCATGGTTGTTCTATTTGTGATATGTTATGAGTATGTTTATGTGTGGTTGGTATTTTGGGGGTATCTCACTAAGCTTTCGGGCTTACAGTTCAGTGTTTTTTTCAGGTACTTCAGGAGATCGTGGCAAGGCAAAGGCATGATCGTACCGCTCCTCATGTTTATGATTTATGTGATATGGTTCTGGGGGATACTCTGATGTTTAAACTATTTTGAAAACAAGATGTATGAACTTAATGGTTTTTTTGAATGAATTAAAATGTTTTAATTTGGCTCAAATTTTATGGGTGTTACAATGCAAACCCTAAAAATTAGGGTTTTCATATTCAGCTCCAACTCGTCGAGTCGGGTCCACAAAGTCGTCGAGTAGGTTCCAAAATCTACGCGGTCATATGAGTTTCTACACGATGAGTTGGGGTCTCCCAACTCATAGAGTCGGCTTCCTAAAATGCATAAAATCCCTAGAATTTCATTCCTGGAAATCGGGATGTTACACACATGCTATGTGGATTACACATGTTACCAAATCACGATAGCAAAAGGAGCGACAACAAACAAGAAAGGGGAGAAGAGAATCCTACATCTATGACACACATTAGCGGCGACAGATATTAGCGACGTCGCAAGGGCATTAGTGGCGACACTAGGTTTTAGTGGCAACCATCTGGAGGGAAGTTCTCCAGGGAAATTATTTTCGAGTATTAGCGGCAATAACATGTCGCCGCTATTGAGGTTGCCGCTAATAGCGTGTAGAACATTCGTTTCTAGGCGTTGGATTATTGAGTAGATCGACGGATGGGGATTAAAGTTAGCTTTTGATGTCTCGAGGTCCTTAACCTTTAGTGGCAACACCTTTAGCGGCGACATCGAACGCGAATGTTAGATGTCGCCACTAAAGTTCATTATTCTTGTAGTGATAAGAAAATAATAACGCTAGACACAAGTTATATGACCGGGGAAGAAAGCTTGAAATGGTTTTAGCCATCAAATCGAGGTCATGCTAATTTAGTTTTTTAATTGTTTCCTGTGTGTTTTTTTTCACGTTTGTAGGTTTTAAAATTTTTAGTTATTTTTATTTTCTAAGTTTTTTAGAAGTCATATATAACTATTAAATTTTATGAAGTTTAATGTGTGGGTGCCTTGTTATCATGATTCCGGTAGTTGATAATGCTACTACGTAATTAATTATGCAAATCCGTGTACCCACTACCAGGTACGAATATAATCATTTCCGTTTTCTTTGATTGAGTTTTATTGATCCGGAATGTATTATCGACTATCTGACTTCGATTGACATTTGTATATTTTAGTTGTATGTGCCTTTAACAATTTCTCATCGTATCCTGTCGCTAGCCTTCACAAGTTACATTGACGAGTTTTTATCAAATCGATGAGATATGAGCGAACAAAGGTTTTCAACGAGGTTTGTTTTATGTTCGCCGTGTAATCTTGACCCCTATATTTTAAGAAGCAGACAGTTTATATAGAAACTAGAGTTTTAATCTTAACATTCCCTAGGTCATACATGATCAAGAACATCGAAGATGATATTTTTCCTCGATGATGAAACACCTTGAAAAGATCATTAGCTAGATAAGTAAAGTTATTAACTTAAACAAAACTGGGTGAAGCGTCATATAACTTACCCATCCTGTTTCCCCAGCTAAAGGGAGAATCTGTTTATTATAAATTAGTTAGATAATCAAGGGTTCCATGTGGGATCCCGTGGACTAAAGAAGCAAGCCTTCATGTTAGAGTTAAGCAACTTCAAAGCAGCTTCAGACTTGATGCAGCGTGGAGTTTTGTACTGATTAATGGATGCACCCTGTTTGATAAACAAGTCCATCAAGGAGTCAAAAGTGCCAGGCTTCACAACACGAATCTCAAGTGGTCCAATACACTTATCATGAGTACGACATCGCCTATAAATATAATCAAGATCTTCTTCCATTGCAATACAACAATCTTCAAGCACCTTAGGGCCAAATGGAGACGTGACCTTATCTAGGACAGAGGGTGTGCAATGTTTAATCTCCCAGTATATGACGTAGTGTCCTGGCACTGATGACGTATCAGCATAGCTAGTGTATTCCACAAGTAGAGCATTGTAGGGTTCTAAAAGTCTTTTTGCTGCCATGATGCTCTTATGCAGATCTTCTTCATTAGTTTTGTCATTGTCAATGCTTAGAATGACATTCCTCCTGCAAATGAACCGAAATTGTGGGGTCCGGTTATGAAATCCAGTCACTTGAAGCACATCTCCAATACGATATCGGTTTAGTCCTGAGTGATCCAGAAAACAACTATTTTAGTGAGTTGTATGAAGGCCAAATTAATTACAAACAAACCGATATATTTTGGGCAATGTTGTAGTGAAACCGCTTATACTTTCTTTTAAAGAAAACCATAAAAGTTTCGGATATTTTTTAACCATTTTGACCTATTATAAAATGGTTAATTTGGAAAATGAATGGTTAACAACTTACCCTTGAAACCTTTGTTACATAACAAGTAAAAATAGTTAATTGAAAAAAAAAAAAAAAAATAGTAGTGAGTATAAACCGCGAAACTGCCTAAAACATAATGGTTTTTCTATGGGAAACATACCAGAAAATGTTGTGACCACCAATTCATAATAGCAACCAAGTTTAACATCCACCAGCTTGACAAGCGTATCCGTGGAGATCTCTTCGTCATCATTTCCATATGTCTCATTTTCACCCAAGGGAATGAATTCATAGTAACCCATGTTAGGTAAGAGGGTAAAAGCGACATCTTCAGGATCACACAAAGGTTTTAAGTTTACCCCAAAATAACACTCCGATGAAGCATACATTGTGCACACCAATGGTAACTTCCCTCTACTGTAGTACTCAAGAGCCGGTATATACTGGGACATTGACCCTGTAACCACTGCCTCAATATACTTAGCCTTAGGCCATAAGTCACACACTATTCCTTTCCATGATCGACGGCTACAAATGTTTTCAATCTCATCTCCTAAACTCGGGTCTGCTAACTTGAGCATTGCTGACATGGCTGAGCGGCAACCAGAATCGGTGATCATAGGGTTGAGTTGACCGGTACGGATATCGGTGCACAGACTGAGCCAATTGCGTTCAAGGAAGGAGATTGCACGCAGTAAAGCCGATGCAAATACGGCTCCAAGCCGCATGACTTGCTGGCGGTGGATGAGCCCAGCTAAGAGCTGGCAGTACATGCTTTGGTTGCTGTCGTCGCATAAAATGGCTTCGTCTGGGCTTGTTTGATCGTTGTAAAGGTCACGCGTACGAGTCTTGAAGTGTTTGCTTTTGTAATAACTTGTGAGGACTGTTCGAGCGGGTAAACCACATGGAGTTGACATCTCCGACTTAACAAAATATAGAAACATGGCCTTACCTTCATCAAGGCCTGTCACATATCTGTCATCATGATATTATATTATATAATCTTCGGAATGTCATCAATCAAATACCTAAATAGTAAATACCATAACCAGATGGGGTAAGGTAGATTGAGATCAGATGTAGACAGTCTTACTTACCTCCACCTGAGTGTAGAGAAATATTGGAAAAAGTTAATTAAAATAGAATCTTAACTGGTTCATTATTGGCATGATCAGGTTATAGACAAAAGTTCGACGGTCAAGATCTTCTGCGATCGATGGCATTAGCTTAGGCTCTCCACCAGATGTTCCCGAGCTGCAAGTACAAAGAAAAGTTAGAAGTCCGCTAGGGAAGGGAGGGGGTGGTGGTGGTGGGGGGTGAGAATAGACCTGCATAGCATCTCCGTTATGGGGTGACCAGAGATCAGAGAAGAGTCTTCACCATTAGCGATCCTTTGAATATAAGGGTAGATGTCTTTGTATGTGATGACTGGAACCTTATGCTTGAATACCGATACATCGTTCATTGAGAATCCTTTCATATGCTTTTGAAGGTATTCGGTCTTGTTGTTCCTTGTTAAGATTGCTTTCAACAACTCGTATTGAACTTTATCGGCTTCTGATGTCAGCTTCTGAAGCTCCTTTAGAGCCTCCTCTCCTTTGTATTCCAGTTTCTTCCCGTCCATAGTACACACAACAGTTAAAAATAAGAAAATATAATGAGGATTAGCTAATAGGTAGGTAACAGGATAAGCTTGGAAGTACGTAGCTAGTTCTTGGATATATAGTCTTAACAGCCCAGTTGGTCTATATATAGTTGTTTGGGTAGTTAATGTTTCAATTCCTTATGATAAGTACGTACAACAAACTAGATACATAAGTAGGCTCTAATAGGTTTGCACTTAAGATTCTCTTCTAATTATATGTAGGCAATTTTTCTTATTGATTTTGATAGATATATGTGCAAATATTAAAAAATAATTATGGCGTATATATAAAGAATTTTTAAGAATGAGATTTCATATTTAATATTTCAACACCGCTAGTGCTAGTGGTAAAGTAGTTTCACAAGAGAAAGAGATCACCAAGTATCTGTTTTTCTCGATTGTGTTCGCTTGAAAGATGTCCATAACATCAATGATATTTTCTATTAGTGTTAATTGTCACTGTCGGCAAGTGGATAAGGACAAATGGTGTAAATATCATGCAAGGCATGTATATTTGCATGCTTACGTATGCATTTATGTGCATATATTCCGCTATCTAAAAAATCTTTTCTAAATAAACTCATGAAGAAAGACATCAAAAGACTATATTAAGATGATATTTTTGAGTAAAATTTTGACATATATGTTTATTATCCAACTAGACACGGCTAAAATATATAAAAATTAAATAATAATAAAATGTTATATATAACTATAAATATGAAAATAATCTTCATTTTCCGATAAATAATAGTTTACTAGGTGTGAAACCCGTGTATTACACGGGTTGATTTAAAAAAGATTAAACATTAAAATGTAAATAAAAAATATTTTTTATTGTACAAATTTAAAATAAGGAAAAACATATTAATTGCAATTCAATATCTTATATATAATATTTAATACTTTACAAATATAAGTATATGACTTTAATTTTAAAAAATGAAACAAACCAAAATTTGACAAGTGGATAATATTTATTTCAAAAATTCCATAAAATGACAAGTGTCAAAACTAATGAGAGATTGATATGTGGCAAAAAAACCTCCATTTATTAAGGATGATTCTTCTTTTGTCATATATCACCTTATTAAGGCATCCACATTAAATTAAATTTTTTAGAGTTTAATGGATTGACACGTCATCATTTTACTTTTTATACAATTCTATATTAATTTTCCTACAATACATTGAAATCTATAAAATTCAATGAAATATATTTTTAGTAGTTAAAAGGAT
Source organism: Lactuca sativa (assembly GCF_002870075.4). Classification (NCBI taxonomy): domain Eukaryota; kingdom Viridiplantae; phylum Streptophyta; class Magnoliopsida; order Asterales; family Asteraceae; genus Lactuca; species Lactuca sativa. Next base: position 81,908,894 of record NC_056630.2, on the reverse strand, counting down.
TCATTTTTCTATTGAAGAGTTTAATACCATTGAACTTTATATCAATTGAATGTCATGAAAGAATTTAATCTATTGAATGTCAATTAAGCATGTCGCATTATTCAACTCTATCAACTATTTATTATGGATAGTTTTAAGTCTTCTAATTAATGTCACGTCAATTGTCAATCTATTCATTCTCCATTTCAAAATTCAAAATTTAAATTTATCAATCTAATTACATTAAAATTAAAATTAAAATTAAATTAATACAGATTATAAGGTTACATATTTATTTAAATCAACGATTATAATTTTATATATCTAAAAAATATCTCTTAATTAACAATTTATTTAAAATAATTGATTAATAAGTTTGAGTTTTTACTATGAAAGTTTAATTAATTTTATAACCGTAGCTCTCACAAGTTATAAACTAATTATTTATATAATAGGGAAAATGACACATACACCCTATGAAGTTTCTAGGGTTGACTATTTTAGTCACTTAAGTTTTCTCGTGGTTTTATGAGGGAACCAACTTATAGGCAGCCTGTTCTTTTAGTCCCCTTTACTTGTTTTAACCGGTTTAGAGGACACGTAGACAAAACTTAGGGCCCGCCTCACACACACACACACACACACCAGAAAAAAAAACCCAACAACAACCAAAGTTGTTGCCTTCTTCAACCCATCCTCTTGTCTTCCTTCTATTTTGATGGCAGACTGATCCAATCACCACCAAACCACCGCCAGGGCTAGTTGAAGCAAGCCTCCGACCGCAAACAGGATCATCGGCACTGTTCACCGGAGAAGAAAACCGGCGAGAATCACCATTTTCCCTCCTGTCTTCATCTTTTTTCGACCTTCAAGCAGCTTCCAATCATTTTTCATTACTCCTCCATCAATCTTAGGTAACCCCTTTTCTTTTCTGCTAAGAACTTATTCAAAAATCTCCAAGAACAGTCAGCACCTGCCATGGTGGCTGGTGACATGAACAGTTCCGACCGTATAGTCCCGGTGATGGGTTTGGTCCTAAACAGATATATGTAGTTCCTCATTGGCGGTACTCTCTTCTGGTCGTCACCTGTTAGAGCCAAGAACAGCATAAGTGATGAGTGTTGAATATCAGTGGTGATGATGGGTACCACCCACCACAGCAGCGGCGACGAGTGGTGGTAGCACAACAGCTCCGCTGCTTCCGCCTTCCCAATCCAACTTTGATCGAATAGGAAAGAAGGTGCACATGTCAGGGTTGTTTGGAGTGGGGCTGCAGTAGTTCTATGGCGGACGATGGTGGTTTCCAGTGAGGAAGAAGGTGATGGCAATGGTGGAGAGAGAGAGAGAGAGAGAGAGAGATGTCATGGGACCTTTTAGCTTTTTTAATTTATTAAAATATAAAAATAAATGAAGTGGTATAAGGGGGTAACCGGGTTACCCCTTCGTTTTCTCAAAAAGAACCTATTGGAACCAACAAAACTAAATTTGCTACCTTAAAAAGCCACTTAGAAAGTTAAATGACAAAAAGAGTAAATCCTAGAAACTTTATAAGGCGTAGTTGTCATTTTCTCTATATAATATTTATAAATATGTTGTTTACGTTATGATAATTATGAATATAATATGTATTTTTAATTGATTACAAATAATAATATATGATGTTCTGGAATGAAATAATTTTTTATTCGCTTTAATTAACAGCAATAATAATATATCATATTACCATGTAAATTTTATTAAAAAATAAAATAAAAAAATAAGGTAATTAATGTATAGTTATATTTAAACAAACAATATGGATTGTGGGCAAATGGGTGCGACTATTTTCTTTTATAAGATTTAAATTAAAATGAAATTATAGTAATATTTTTTTAGTTTTGTTTAGGGGTGACAATTTATGATACGACACGACAAAAATACACCACACGAAACGAAATTGGGACGAAACTGAAATTTGAATTCATGTTCGTGTTAATTATAAAAAACATAATGTCGTGTCATGTCGTGTTCGTGTTCGTGTTCAAAATTCGACACGAAATTGACACGATTTAGCAGTTTTTTATCGTGTTTTTCGCGTTTGTCGTGTTATATTTGATAAAGTATTCATTAAATAAACTAGTTTTTAGTATATATGATATATTTTTCGTGTCGAGTCGTGTTTGTTGTTTTTTAATTCGTTCGTTTTCGTGTTAGTTAAAAAAAACATGATATCGTGTCGTGTCGTGTTAAATAAAACATTGTCGTGTCGTGTCGGACAGAAACACGAAACGACAGCATAATTTGCCACCCCTAGTTTTGTTGAATTAATATAGAATTTCAAAATGGTTAAGTTCAAATATATTTCTCTGTAAGGATTTGTTTTAATGCTTTCCTTATTTTTACTCATTTTTTGTTTGATTAAGTAAGGTAAAAACGAAGGATAAGGTTTTGGATTATTTATAACACTAGTTGTGAAACTCGTATATTATACAGGTCGATTAAAACAAAATGTTAAATAGAAACGATTAAATGAGAAGTTTATTTGAATTTGAAATTTAAAATAAATAAAAATTATGAGAAAAAAACATGCAAAAAATAAATAAATTAAAATTATTGTTTATATTTATTTATATCAACTGAATAAAAAGATATTAGGATATGATTTTTTATTTTCAATTTTTAAATTGAAATTGATTTTAAAAAAAATAGAAATTAATATGTAATTTATAAATATGCCACGAGTAAAAAAACATATTAAAAAAGAAACATATGACATTCTTAGAATTTATTTATTAAGATAGATAGATGCAGACATATAATCTAAGACTAACAATAAAATAATAGTAAATTTTACTTGGAAATAATTAATAATCTCCAAGGGACAATAAAGGAACCTTGTTATTCTGATTGGTATCAATTGGTGATGCAAGATATAGTGCGTCCTCCACGCGAATGTCATAAAGTGAAAAAAAAAAAAAAAATTTAAAAAAAAGATTCTAAGGGAAACAGAACAAAAAATCCGAATTGGTTAACAAGAAATTGAAGTGCCTTTTCGTCAAAAAGAAGAAAGATGTGGTGGGGTTAAATGTAAAGAAATTATGCACTTCTCTTCTCTTTCTTACTGATGTGAAAATCGATGCTCTACCTCATCCATCCAACATGAAGAAAAAAAAGGCTTTGGGTCGCAATCAAGATCTTTGGTGAGGCTGGTGCTCGCCGCATATGACTTCATGTTTTTTCTTTTTCATTGTATGCTTTTTCCCCACTTATGAAAAGGAGCCAACATGATGACACACTCTCTCACATAGTGCCATTTTATCCAAGACAACAAGTATTGTAAGTGCAACATATGACCAGGACTTCCGTATGTGTAGTACACAAATTAACATCTTTTATAGCATCGAGTTGATGCATCCCATTCACAACACTCTGCCTTTTTCAAAGATTCGAATGCAAACTTACCACCTTGCCGGTTAAATCATAGATATTTGAAAGAAAAAATAAATAAATCGCATCCTTTAATTTGCATGGGGTGGACATGTGGAGATGAATCACAGAGCATCAAGAGTAGAGATGTGTTAGTTTTTGAACATGTTGGAATTCTAATAGAAATTCTATATTTCAAACGCTAGGCTCCCGTTACGGGGTCGATCATCGATATTTGTTATACAACCCATAAAGTTTCTTAAGCTTATCTTTATAGGGGTCTTTATGGTATTTGATTAGTAACCAAAGACTTTCATTAGACTATGTTCTCGTCAGCATAGCATGTTTTACTAGGATGAGCATATATTGTACTATAATGAAGCCTATCTTACTAAGTATATATATTTTTTTCTTCAGCTAAGGTGTTGATTGGATAAATGATGTTTAAAAATATTTTAGAAAATCATGATAAACTTGAGAAACGGAAACAAAAATAAACCAGTGTAAATTTGTAATGATAAACTTGAGAAACAAAAATAAACCAGTGTAAATTTATAAGATGTTAGGATTCAATAGGGAAAGTCTCATTTCTCTGATTTCCATTAAGAAGTCATTTTATTATATATCGAGTCAAAAAGAAACCTTACACTTGTATAACTTACATGATTATGTGATCATTAAGCCCATTAAATCAAGTATAGACATCACCTAACTATATCATGGACTAGAAAGAAAATAGCTAAGCATTTGATGTAGTTTTCTAAAGACAAATCACAATAAATCTTATATCTGGTGACTAGTGAACCATCACTAAAGAAAGCAAGTTGAAAAGGTGTCTTTTCTTCTTTATTTTGCTTTGCTTTACATAGGTTTATTTTGCTTTGCTTTACATAGGACGTTGGGTAGTAATGAAGAAGAAAGCTAACATTTAATGTGGAACCTTTATTTGAAAAACAAAAGATAGAAACCCCGCATGAGAACATGAATTATGATGTCGTGCATTTGTCTTTCCTTTTCCGTTTCCAAGGTATTTTGTAATACCAAAATCCCTACCGATCACATCAACCATTGAATCATATTCGTGTCGTATGTCTTTTCTTGATGACTTCATCCATTCCCACATGGCCACATGTCATAGATAATAATCTACTAAAGAAATGCTAATTAGGAATCATATTAACAAACACACACACACACACACACACACATATATATATATATATATATATATATATATATATATATATATATATATATATATATATATATATACATACACACGTTATTGTATTCTTTACATTTATTGTGTGCCTATAAAAACAATTATGAACTAACGAATGAATAAAATTAATGGTCATGATCTAAGGGTATATGATATTACAATGCTATAACATATACCATATAATCATACAAATTTCAACATAAGGGTATTTTGGACAATTAACTATATTTAAAAAATGAAATTTTCAAAATTTAAGAGATCATTAATTATATTAATTTTAAAAATCTGAATTTTAAAATTAATTTAATTTTAATTTCAACATAATTTTAAATAATAACCGAATTTATTCTATCAGAATAACCAAATATTAACCACAAACTAGTAAAAATATTACTGATTTTATTTTTACATGATTTCATTTAGCATATTTTTTATAATTAACATGCTTAAAGATTTATACAACATATATTATCAAGAAGAACATTTTCTAAAAAAACAGATTTTATATGAAATATATTATATTATTTAAGAATTACTAATTACATTAATTCTTACAAAATAAGACCATAAACAACAATTACATTCATTCAAAAAAAATAGATGACGAATAATGGTTACAAATTACAGTTATTCTTGAAGGTTAAAACTAAAAATTTTGTAACACCGTAAATTTTCAAACGAAAATTTTCAATTTAAAACACTTTTATATCATTTCAAAAATCACAAAAGTTCCACAAATATCAAATCATCAAAACACATGTCCATAACTGTATATATCACAAATCCAGGATCCTCCTAAAACATAACTCTAACTCTGGTGTGTGTACAATCAAGTCGGCGCATTCATGTGATCCTGAGAAGTACCTGAAACACATAACATGGTAAACATGAAGCTTAATGAGTTCCCCAAAATACCACACACATCACATTAGCCACTCGAGACTAACTTAATACGACCTTCCGGTTAATGTGTTTCAGTAGAGACCCTCCGGTCCCACAACTCGGGTGGACCCTCCGAAATACCTTAAATTAGATGCAATTTGGAAAAAAAAATCTTGATGGTTTTTATTGCAAATTCAATTTAGTTGCAGGTTCTACACGATTGATCTAGAAGACCACATCGATGAACCCTAAAAACGCATCAGGGAAAAAATTGAGTTACATGTTCATACGCTGAAGAATCAACTGTGGTGAGGAAACAAGATGATGAAGGGTCGGTGCTTTTATAAGGTTAAAAAAATAATTTTCCTAATTTAATGGATATTAAATGTTTTAAATATTTACCATAATTAAGTGTAGCCAAGATTACTATTATACTTTTTTATGATTTATTATTAAATTTATTTTTGTTTAATTATGATTGGTTGTTAGAGACACACAATATTTTTTGAAAACATATATATGAACCTAACTACTTCTCTCTTACACACACATACACACACTCTCTCTTTCTCTCTCTTTCTATATATATATATATATATATATATATATATATATATATATATATATATATATATATATATATATATATATAAGTTCAAATAAAAACATTAAATAGTATGAAAACATAAAAACACTATGTTTATGTTATTATTCTGCAATGCATATTGTATATATATGTATTGTTGAAGTAATTCTAATATGAATATTAAAGTTTGATTATTCATATATTCATTAGAATGTTATTTTTCTATTATACATTTATGTATGTATATTTTTGTAGTAAATTTTAATTTTAGTTTTAACATGTGACTGTTCATTTATTCGTTGTTGGGTAATAACATAAAGATATGGATGCAAAATTCATTGCAGAATAATAATATAAAAACAATATTTTTACGTTTTCACACAATTTACAATTTTTATTTGAACTATATATATATATATATATATATATATATATATATATATATATAGAGAGAGAGAGAGAGAGAGAGAGAGAAAGAGAGAGAGAGAGAGAGAAAGAGAGAGAGCTAGGTTCAATTGTTTCTAGCATCTATTATGTGCATGTATGCACCAATGAGAATTGAGGAAATAATAAATCATGTAAGGGTATTATAGTAATCTTTTCATATTTAATTATGGTAATTCATTAATTCCTAAAACCTAGTCTTCTCCCCTCTTTATCTTCAAACGATTGGCCTAAAAAATCTATAGCTTCATCAATTTGATCAGAAACCATCGCCCACAATCATCACAACGACCTCGTAGGCTTTGTATTCCATCATTGAAATCGTTGTATAACTACCACTGTACACCAATAACATAGCCCTGGTATGTTCTTGAACTTAATTTCTAATTTTTAAACCTAATTTTTTATTTTACAATCAAATTTCTTTTGAGAATTGTGATGTTCATTCTTTCCTATCATTTCTGATTTCCAAGGCTTATCAATTTTGACTTTGGAAAGGGTTAAAGTGTGCTCCGAGATAAAAAAAAAAAAAAAAGATGGGTTTTAATTGATCTCCTTCGGTTTTTTGTTCCTATGCAATTAGTTTGGATATGTGAAACACAAAAAAGTATCTAATCATGCTTCATCAAAAGCTTTACTTTTCACAGTCCATTAATTCACATTTGGTTTTTTGTTCCTATGCAATTAGTTTGGATATGTGAAACAAAAAAAGGGTCTAATCATGTTTCATCAAAAGATTTGTTTCTGCATATATTGATTTGTTTCTGCACAAGTTAATTCTTATGAAATTTGTTTCTCATTCTCAATTATTCTTAATGTCTCTCACTCAATCGTTTTCATTCCTTTAGAATATATTTATTATTTTGCTTATTTTAATTGTTTTAGATGAATTTTGGCTTGTTTCATGATAATGCCTAACAAGTGTTTGTTGAAATGCCTGAAAGAGAATCTAAAGAATTTAACATTGTGGTATGCATTCTGTCAGAATTACTAGCAACACATATTTTATGTAATTGTTTAAAAATATAATTAATTTGTTTGTGTATTATTTTGGTTCAATTTGTGATCTTGAATTCCAATTTCGATTGTCCTTCGTTGTTGTATATTTGGAATCTAAAATTATATTACCAATAAATACGATAGTTTTGAATGTATTCTATGTATTCTTTCGGAATGTATTCTGCCAGAATAAAATCTATGTATTCTGCCAGAATGTAAACCTAATAGGAATAACTTGAAGAATGAATAAAGTTTGATCATACTCAAAATTTTATAATGTTGTTATTTTTTAAGAATTCTATTCATTTTTGTTGATATTCTTTTAGAATATGTATAATTATATTAAAATGTATAATACTTTTAATTTGTAAGAACATGTATAAATTTGTATTTAAGTTCAGATGTATAAGAATATATTAGAATGTTGTTATTTTTCAACCTCGGATTCAAGAATTTTGTTATTCTTCAATAATATTTTAATAGAATAAAATTCTGAAAGAACATCATTCTAATAAAAAATATTCTGACAGAATAAAATTGGTTTTGTATACAAATTACGTTAGAATTAAAATTAAATTAATTAAAAAAAATCAAATTTTTAAAATTAGGACGTTTAATTATCCCTAAAAATCTGAAAATTTCCTTTTATAAATGTAGTTAATTATCCAAAATGCCCCTTTGCTAAAATTTGTGTGATTATATGGTACATGTTATCCCATTGTAATATCATACACCCTTAAATCATGTACATTGATTAATTTCATTCTAACACACAATAGTTAGTAAAAACAAAATAACCTAAGCTTATATATATATATATATATATATATATATATATATATATATATATATATATATATATATATATATATATATATATATATATGGTTAGGTCATGTGAAACCATCATATTTTGTGAGACATGGGGACACAATCCTAGCCATTTATCTTAGAGATCAAAAAAATATTTTTAAAATGCAAAATAAATGAAAATTTTTGAATTTTTTTTTAAATATTATTGCATCATTTATTTTATCCAATAAAAATTAAAAATAAAATAAAAAATAAATAAATAAATACGGTTTTTTTTCAAATATACGTGAAATATTCTAATAGAATATTATACTGTAAATATTCAAATTGAATTTTTAGAATGTTATAATATTATACTACAATATTAAACTATAAATATTCAAAAAAAATCTAATAAAATATTAGAATATTCTAACAAATCTAACAAATCAAGTAGAATATTAAAATATTTTAGCATATCTACCAATTTTAGTAGAATATTAGAATACTTTAACATTCTAAAAGTTCGATTTGATTATTTATAATGTAATATTCTATTAGAATACTAGGTGTAAAATTCATGTATTATACGAGTTGATTAAAAGAGACGTTAAATATTAAAAGTGTAAACAATAAATATTTTTTAAAATAAAAGATTGAAATAAGAAATAAAGAAACGTATTAATTACAATTTAGTATCATATCTATGACATTTAATACTTTACATATATAAATATATAAATATTATGAGACTTTTTAATTTTAAAATTTGAAAACCCTAAGAATTGACATGTGGATATTATTTATTTCAAAAATATTACAAAATGACAAGTGTGAAAACCCATGAGAGATTGACATGTGGCAAAATAAATCTTTATTTATTATAGTTGATATCATACATATTTCGAAAAAAAAAGGTGGTTTTTTTTTTATTTTTAATTTTTTTTGGATAAATTAAATAACGAAATTAATATTTTATTTTTTTTGGATTTTTCCTTTTATTTTGCAATTTATAATTTTAGTTTTTATTTTTTTGATCTCCAAGATGAATGCCTAGGATCGCGTCCCCATGTCTCACAAAATTAGTATAGTTTCAAATAAACCTACATATATATATATATATATATATATATATATATATATATATATAGAGAGAGAGAGAGAGAGAGAGAGAGTTAGGTTCATATGTTTTTGACAACTATTGAATGCTTGTAGGGACCAATGATAATTCAGAAAATAATAAATAATTAAATAAATAAATAACGGTATAATGGTAATCTTAGTATATCTAACTATGGTAAAAGAATAATTCAATTAATATCTCCTAAAATAAGGCAATAAGTTAAACCCTAAAATTCATTGTCCCTTTATCAGTCGTCGACCGGTTTCTTCTTCTTCACCTGTTAGTTCTCCTCACGTTGTTCTTCTCCCTCAATTTTCCTACTCATCAACCACTAAGCAAAATGGGAAGTGAATCAGAATCGAGAATTTTCTATCTACTAGTTGGTGATCGATTGAAGGAGAAGGGGTAAATCTCGACTGATTATACTTCCTTTTGTTTGATATTGTTTCGTATCATCCTCGTACATCCCCATGTCATCAGTGCTCCTCCATTTTTTTAAGGTAGATATTATTCCTTTGTTAAACTTTTTAGTATATGTTTTCGATTTTTTAGGGTTCCAAACAAATTAGTTCTTCAATGATCAGAGATAAGACATGTAACCAAAAATATATAATTATTTAATGTATTTGACTTATGCGTGATTTTTAATTAATTACATTCAAGCAAAAAAAATAAATTATGTTATGGCAGAACATTTATCAAATATATTTTGAAGATGGATGGGGAGTGATTGAATCATAATGGAGAAATGAAACAAATAATAATGCAAATTCAAGAAAGGCTTGTGAACCCCAGGTTCATGATTTTACTTTTGCCCATATGAGACCACCTTTATTAAATAGCCAAAACCCTTCTAGTTTTGCCACTCTAAGTAGGACACCGATACCGAAGAAAAGCTTGAATTATACACAATTTTGTTTTGTTTGTATGATGTTATTTTCTTATGTAAAAAACTTAATGAAAGCTTTAATAGTAGTGTGAAAAAGAAAGAAAACATGGATTTGTGTGTGTCGATCAGGTTTGCATTATTGTGCATTCTATTAGAATTAATAGCAACACGTGTTTTATGCACTGAATTAATAGTTTTTATTCTTTTAGAATGTACAAAAAAATTTAATATTTGAAAGTTGATTATGTTTTCTTTGTGAATTTAGGTTTTGAAAAGGCTCACATTAATGTGAAAAATGAAGAAACATGGAGAACTATAGTATATTCTACCAGAATGTATAAATTGTTTCTGAACAATAATATTCTTTCGGAATTGATTAATATTTTTGTTAGACTTTGATGTTTTTTTTTTTTTTTGACAATTTTTAGTTTTAATCTTTAAGAATAAATATAATTCTTAAACCATTATTAGTCATATTTTTCTAGAATGAATGTAACAATTGTTTAGAATCTTATTCTTTATGAATGAATGTAATTAATGATTTTTAAATAATAAAATCTGTATTCTTTAGAAAATATTATTCTTAATAATATGTTGTATAATTCTTTAAGCATGTTTATTATAAAAAAAAAATATCATGAATGAAACCATATTCTGCAAGAATAAAACCGAAAATATATTAATTAGTTTATGATTGACTTTTAGTCATTCTGACAAAATAAAATCGGTTATTACTAAAATTATATTAAATTTTAATTAGAATTAACTTCAAGAAAATCAGGCTTTTATAAATAAAGGAATTAATGATTCCTTAAAAAAATATTAAAGATCTTGATATTCAACCTCAGCCACATATTTCTCATTTGCCGCTCTAACGCTCTAGCATACCGGCGGCAATGGGGTATACCTAATCATAAATGATTATACATATATCTTTGTTCACAGATTGAGTAATCATATATGATTATGACAGCTGGTAGCCGAAGAGGTGGTGGTGAGAGAGGTAACTGTAATATAAGTGACGGAGGTGACAATAGTGAGGTCAGATGGTGTCAGAGGTGGTGGTAGTGGTGGTGGCGGTGGCGGTTGTGGTGGTGGGGATGGTGGCGGAGGAGAAATGAACGGACGACACTATATAATCATTTATGATAATAACATGTATGTCGCGTCGATACACCGGAAGGTTAGTGCGACAGATATGAAATATGTGGCTAGCGTTGAATGTCAAGATCTCTATTTTATTTTTCATCTCAACGGAAAATATATATATATATATATATATATATATATATATATATATATATATATATATATATATATATATATATATATATATAGGATGAGGTTCAATAGAAAACTATAATTAACAAGGAACTAATGAACCAATCGTGAGCGTCGGAAATCATAATAATCAACGGCCAAGGAAATATATGTACACTTGTACATTGGATGCACACACACACACCAGATTATACCAAAAAATCCAACTCCTTACCAAAAAACCCAACTCTTATTTTCGTTTAAAAAAAAATTTAGGCCACATTTTTTATCGAAAAAAAAACCGCAAATATATATATAATAAAAGAATAGTTTTATTGACATGTGTGAAAAGTCTATTTTGTAAATATACTAAATTGTCATAAATTTGTTGAATTGATGTATAATTGTCCAAGAATGACACTACTTTGATGAGTTGTTGAACTTCATATTCAGGTCAATATATTGTACTAAAAGTGGGCGGAACCTGCAAGTAAAATGGATTGCTAAAGTAATGAAGAAACGTTGCTGGGAAAATTGACCATGCCTCAATGTTTTGGTCATATCTCAAGTTCTGGAGCTCCGATTGACACGAGTAAATAAGTTCCGGAAACTAGACAATATTTGATACAACTTTAGTGTTTTGTGTTTCTTCTAGTTGTATCGTTTTGACCACCAAAACGTGAACGGAAGATGAAGGACGCCTCCGGGCATCTAAGACGTCCCCTAGGACGTCTAAGTCAAACGGTCAGCATCTGGTCAAATTTCGGAGCAGAAAAAGAAAGAGAAGGGCCCGTCGGCGTCCTACATAGCGTCTAAGACGTCCCCTAGGACATCCAAGCGTTTTAGGGGCGTCCCGTGTTGGAACAGTGTGTTTCGGAATGTTTAGAAATCAAGGAAGGACGTCCTAGAACGCGTCTAAGGCGTCTCCTAAGACATCTGACGTTTTTGGCCATTTTTTAGTGTATTTTAAGGACGACAAATGGCATGCAAGAACGTACAAAGAATGCTTCGACGTTATACACGACGTCTAAGACGTCTCCTAGGACGTCCAACGTCCCACATCGCCCGATTTCACTCTTTTCTGTCAAATCATATAAATAGGGACTTATGCATTCGTTTTTAGGGTTACCACCTACGATTTTCAAAGTTTTTCTTGTGTTTTTGAGGCTTCTAAAACCCTTGGAAACATTTTGAAATACAATTCCATTCCATTTCAATCAGGATTCAAGGCAAGATTCAATTCAATTCATCATCAAGCAACATTTGAAGATCATTCAACCAGTGATTCTCATCAATTCTAGCAATTTTCAGAAACGATTACTTCCTCCCAATGTTTATGTGTTTCACACTTTGATAATCATTAGGCTACATTTGTTTGATGATTCTAAGTTTGATTATGAATTCTATTATGCATTTCATTTATTTCATCCAAGTTAGTGTTTTTATGAACTCAATGGAAGGCTAAATCATTAGGGTTACTTCTAGGGATGTTTAGGACTTTTTGATGAACACACTTGATTATTACTTTATTCTAGTTAATTTTAATTGTTGTTTTATGCTTCATGTGATGATCTTTAGTATTGATAATTGAAATTGGGTTGTATAAATTGTTTGATGTCATAATTAAGATAGTCTATTGTCAATTCATCATTTGTTCCAAGTTCAATTAGTTTAGGAATAAAGACAAGTGATTGAATTAACATATATTATGCCAACTTATGATATTGAATCTTAATGTGGTAATAGGTAGTTGTAAGTCATTTTATTGCTAGTTCACTAATTGTCTCTAATCCATTTAGACATAAATGAGTAAGACAACTACTTGAATGAACATCTAATGTGCCCAAAACTATGTGTTACAAGTTAATAAACCCCAATTGCATCTAAGTAATTGAATTAGGATTCTAGGGAAGAAAGTGTGTGAACCTAAATTGTCTGTAACGGAACCGGGAGTACTCTAGTTTTCTCATTGACATATTTGTTTTAATTAATAAATTTTCAAGCTTTTTAACTGATCATTGATTTAATCTTTTCCATGGCAATTGCTAATAATATATTCTTGTTGACTATTTTCACACAAAGTTTGACCACAAACTCCTTGTGGATTCGACCCTTACTTACCCTAGCTATCTAGTGTGTGTGTGGTTTATTTTTGAAAAACTCTTTAGATCGTTTTAGATTTTCAACAGGTTAATAGAAAACGACTAATCAAACAATGTAAACATGAGTTGAATCAAAATAGAGCTTAATGATTCCAATATAGTCACACCTCAGCAGAGCTCGATCAAGAACTTCCACTATAGAGGTGAGCTAGGGTTTTACAATACAATCAATATATATATATATATATATATATATATATATATATATCCATATATATATATATATATATATATATATATATATATATATATATATATATATATCCATATTCTAATAAAATAATACTCCCTCCGTCCCAAAATTATAGTCCATCTTTCCTTTTTGGCTTGTCCCAAAATAATAGTCAATTTCTAAAAATAAATAACATTTTTAGCACAATACTCCCTCATTATTACTTAACAAACTAAGCATTTAATGGAGCATTAAATGCAAAATAAGGACAAAATTGTCATTTTGTTAAATAAAGTTGGTGGTAATTAATGTGTGTTTTTTGTCTGTGGACAATAATATTGGGACGGAGGGAGTAGTTTTATTCTCCTTTTGACATGTGTCACCTTATTAGACCTCCTAATTAATGCATATTTTATTCTTGTTTTGTTAGTGTCATCTTATTATGTCTCGTACTTAATGCATTTTATTTGTCAACCTATTGATTCTCCATTTCAAATTTCAAATTTTAAATTTACCACCGTATCTACATTAAATTAATAACATTAGAATAAAAATTAAAATAAAATTAATACAAATTATAAAGCGATATAATTTCACATATTTATTCAAATCAATGATCATAATTTTATATAAGTAAAAAAATCTCTTAACTAATAATTTATTTAAAATAATTGATTAATAACTTTGAATCTTTAATATAAAAGTTTAATTAATTTTGTAACAGTGTTCCCACGGGTTATAAACTAGTGTGTCTGTCTATATATATATATATATATATATATATATATATATATATATATATATATATATATATATATATATATATATATATATATATATATATATATATATATATATATATATATATATATAACCAAGTGAACTTAGGGAAATCAGACTACTTGAGAATCGAGGCTGAGTAGTAAAGCACTTATCTCAAAAGCTATATATATATATATATATATATATATATATATATATATATATATATATATATATATATATATATAACCAAGTGAACTTAGGGAAATCAGACTACTTGAGAATCGAGGCTGAGTAGTAAAGCACTTATCTCAAAAGCTAAAGAGTCCTTAGGCGGGGAATGGTGTTAAAAAGCTTCAAATATATGTCATGTGTCCCACATGGAAAACACCTAAAATACAAATAATTGGATTGCTTTGGAGTACGTTAATAATTTGTATTTTGTGCCACCAATAAGTAATGGAGGCAGCCTTTTGGACACACCAAAGTAACAACAGGTATGTGCATCAACCAGTCAGATTCAGTATGTGTTTTGTCTCGTAGCATTTGAAAGATTTTTCCTCTCCTTTAAACAATTTGTTTTATTATAGTTGATTATTTTATTTTTATTTTATAACATCATATGCGTTCATACATGACTCTATAAAATAATATGTTTAAATTCGTATTTATGTAACTGATAGAGGAGAATGATTCAAATTTATCTCATATATATGGACAAGGAACGAATATGAGAGAGTGTAGGTTAATTCTCATGCTTTTAGATTTGCCAAATATATATCTTAAACCTGTGAATTGATTAATTACATTGCCAATCTATTCTAAATCTTATTGTGATAATTTCATATCGACCATACAAATCTTCCTAAAAATGTCACCTTAACATGTGCAAAATGCAAAAGACAATCACCAGATAAAATTGATTTATCATGTTTAAGTTTTTGTGGTTATAAAACCAAAGATGTTGGCATAACCTTCTTCTTTAAGGCAGGCGTAGCCTAATATTTCAGATAACTAACTTTTTTTGTGTGTAATGCCCAATTGGGCGTAACACAGGTGGTCAACATTTAAAGAGTCATAATTCGAGTTAATAGTTTAGATTTGGTCTCCGTTTTAGTAGTTTCATCGATCGATCTTGATTGAAAGACTGTTACAATCAAAACAAATACAAAGAACGAAAATCAGAGTTTCACTAATAGAATTCAACCCCTCTAATAACATAGATTGACAAAAATATTAATAAGCTTTTCTCCATAAACCTAGAATTTGAAATTGTTTAAAATAAAATTCTAATTAGTTATTTGAATCAACAAAGCTAATAAACCATTTAAAATAACATCAACCGACATCATCAAAAGTTATACCCATTATATATAGCATTATACTCCTTACATCATTATGTTTAGTTTGTATGTCCTTGGTATAAGTTTGGAGGGAGTCGTGCAGAGGATGTCGAACTCCGCATCGGCTCCAAGAAGGTAGAAAGGGGGCAAAAAGGGAGGAAGAAGAAGATAGGGTGCGTTGTCGAGTGGAAAAGAAGAAAGGAGAAGAAGTCAAGAAGAGGATGTCAAGTTACGCTGTCGAGCAACCTTTGCCAAACACAAGGCGTGATGTACGCTGAGTCCACATCGACATGCCAAACCTGATGTTGGGTCCATTCCCTGCAGGTTATGATTCATATTATTTTTTATATGTATCTTATTAACAAATTTAAGATATCACATTAATAATTAATTAAATTCTAAATTAATAAGATAATGTTTATTCTTAACAATATATTTAAATTATTATATTAAACATGTTATGCTAAAATTTAAAGAGTCGGTATTGAAATTAAAATAATAAAGGATATTAAAATTTCAAATTAATATGGTTAAAAATTAGTAATTTATCTTCGATCACATAAAAATATTAGAAAATGTAAACACAATAAAATCTTAATTTTTTTTATTTGATGCTTCTAAAGATTTATAAACAATATTTCAAAAAAAAACAATTTTTTAGTATATTCATATTTATATGAATGGTGTTTGTCAAGACTACCAAAATAAATATACTTAATATTGTACACAAAAAGAGCGTGTAATGACAAAGGGATCATATCCATAGAGATTGATTTAATTTTATAACTTTATGAAAGTCTCTTTGTTTGAGCACTTATGAAACAAAAATAAAAGTAAAAATGGGGGTTTAAATGTTTTTGGTCTTTAGAAATATTTAAAAGAAAGCTAAAATTATATCAAGATTCAAAAACACAAGTCAACAAAAACAAGGTTTGATGTAAAATCAATAAAAGAAAGATGGTTGACTTTGGACTTTCATTACTTGAACAATTGGTTAAATAATCATAAGAATACTAAGGTGCAATACTTGTGTTTACAATCTAACTTGGCTATAGCAATTTATAAGCATAACTTGCATCAACTCTTCTTTTATATTAAAATGGCTTGAGAAGCTTAAAGCACATTTCCCAAATCAAAGTCACAAAACTAATAAAGTGTGTAATTTTGTGAAAATCAATTAGCATTGGGATTTAAGAGTCTCCAAATCCAAAGAGTAATCCATTGCTTTCATTACGACTATGGAGAAAATATTTTTTTAGTCTAAATGAAATGAACACGGACATTTAAACTAATCGTTGCTTGTCAAATTGAAGACATATTACTTAGCCAAGAATTTAACCAACAAAATAACATTCACATATCAATATTCATGACTAGAGATATATAAACATGAAGGAAGTTTTCATAGAAAATATAATCATAGATATTCAACACAAGTTCATGGAGTTCTTCAAAATAACCAAATCATTCAAGCAATTACATCCAAGTCAGCTCAAGATAGTTTAGCCTAGCATGGCTAAACTCATAAGAACAAGATGAAAGTTAGAAATACCAAACATGAAGTAAGATGGAAAGATGCAAATCTTCAATCTTCAAGTTCTTCTTGAGAGAAAAAGTGTGTTCTTACAAGAGTTCCCCCCCTTCTTTTCTCTCCAAATTGTAGCAAATATACCCCAAAAATCGGATCCAAAAGTTCTCCCAAAATTTCCCCACCAACCATCCTCAAATAGCCATAAAAGTTGAAAACTCAGAATTGCCCCTGCAGGAGCTACGAGGCAGCGTGAGCTACAGAGTAAAATCTCAAGCGACCTCTTAAGATGTGTTGATCAAGAAAAGTTTGATGTCCCCCTTTCCTTTTTGGTCAAATTTTGTCCTCTTGATTTTGACTTTGTTGGCTGATCCAAATGATCCCAATGTAGATACTAAGGAGCCCAAAACACATAAATATAAGCCCAAGAGTTCATAACCCAAAAATCATTCAACGAACCATCAATTTCATAGCTCATAAATCCAATATTCCAATCCATCAAGCTCAA
This sequence comes from Lactuca sativa, assembly GCF_002870075.4. Classification (NCBI taxonomy): domain Eukaryota; kingdom Viridiplantae; phylum Streptophyta; class Magnoliopsida; order Asterales; family Asteraceae; genus Lactuca; species Lactuca sativa. The sequence continues at coordinate 81,890,838 of NC_056630.2, read as the reverse complement.
GTTTCTTCTATACAATCTTCAAAGTAAGCTCCAACGACATCAATCTTCAATCCAACTTTCTCTGATAACCTCCAACAATCCCAATCATTCGCTCAAACTCGTTAGTCTTCCGAATCTCCCTCCATGCTCCGATCCATTTCTCTAAATATCTATAATAAAGTTCAAAAAACTCAAAAGTACCTGATATAGATATAAAATAACGAAAACGGAAAATAAGTATGAAGATTAACTAAAAATAAAATAAAATATGTCAAAATAAACTATACAAAGAAGTAAATAAAATGAAACTATCAATGAGCATAGGTACATATATACATATTGTAACGTCCCAAAAATACTAAGTAAAAAATTTTCATTTTAGATCAACCAAAAACATTCATTTGTTTGTTTCAAAAGACAATTAGAGTAAAACTATTCTTAAAACATCAAAGTAAAATCATAAATTATCAATGCAGAATAAATCTTCAAGAGATGCAGTGTGATCAAGTCAGCGCCTTCCCTTTGGAACCAGAAGCACCTGAAAACATTTTAAACATAAATCGTAAACATAAAGCTTAGTGAGTTCCCCAAAATACCACATATCACACATATCAGTGGGTCCAACTCCAGGTGTGTATTTTTAACCAATGTGAATGCTATGTTCCAACCATAGTCTTAAAATCACTTACGTTGCTACAACCCAACTGTAGTCTTTCCTGCCATGATCCAACCACGGTCTTCCATATAAGTGTTGTGATCCAACCACAGTCTTTCATACAAGTTTTGTGATCACACCATAGTCTTGCTGGATTAGGTATCTAAGCCAAGAGATAAATGACTAAACTGCACAAATGGTCCCCGTGGTATGTCAAAAATTGTCACTTTGGTCCAAAAAGGTTTGGAGTAGCACCAGTGGTCCAAAACTTTCATTTTGTTGTGTTTTTGGTCCAATATGTTCTGATTTTTTTCAAAATGATGGATTTGCCCCTATTAATATGATTTTCTCTTTTTTTCTTATTTGTTTTTCTGATTTTATTACTTTCATTAAAAAAAACGTTATCCCTAAAAAACCCACCCACCCCACCATTTCCCTTATGAGTCACCATAAACTCTATCTCTCTCTCATTGTCTTTACTGTCCACCGGAAACCACCACCTCCACTGTCGGAAATCACCGCCACTAATGGAATCCACCACATCCACTGCCGGAAATCACCGTAATTGCCATAAAACAATCGCCATTGTCGGAATCTACCACCTAGCCCTATGAAGAACTAAAAGACCACTACCACCATCGTCCTTCCCCAATTATCTATAACACCGTCGATCTGAAACCCTCACCGCCGATCTATCTCTCTTAACTTCGATCTAAAAACACTCTACATCGGAATGGTAGAAACCACCACTATCACCGTCAAGCTATATATATCGCCTTCGTTCTGAAACCCTTTATGTCAAAAAAGGTTCAGATCTACATCTTCTTCGTCTAAAGTCCAGATCTATATCATTAGTGTTCAAGTCTACGTCAGAAGCCATCGTCGTAAGTTCAAATCTATGTCGGAAACCATTGCCACCACCACAACTCAACGTCGTCTCCACCACATTTGTCATTGGAGTTCAGATCTACGTCAAAAACTCTGACGGCGCTGTAAGTGGTTAGGGTTTCTGGTGGTGGTCTGACGAACGAAAGAAGGGTGGCGTCAGCAGTGGTTCTTCGATGGTTTTCAGATCGACATACCGGTAGATGGTAGTTGTTGTTTATATTTTTTTGGCGGAGTTATGATGATGGTTTGGTGGTTAGATCTATGTCGTTGGTGGTGGTTTGGTAGATGGCAGTGGTCCGATAGACGATGGTGGTCCAACAGGCATTGGTGGCGGTCCGAAAGTAATAAGGAGGGAGAGAGAATATGTATCCAACGTAATTAAGAGTGATAATGGGTGGTGGGTTAGTAGGAGGTGGATGTATATACTTATTTTTTATTTTTCTTTTAGTTAGAAAAATATTAAGTAATTAAAAAAAATAAAATACCAAGGGCAAAATTGGCATTTAAAAAAATTTATAATAAATTGGACCAAACTTGCAACAAAATGAAAGTTTTGCACCACTGGTGCTAGTCTAAACCTTTTTGGACCAAAGTGGCAATTTCAACATACCACAGGGACCATTTGTGTAGTTTAGTCTAACTAAATTTATATATACTTGAATTAAAATCAAAGTCTTTTTGGGTTGCCTTCAAAAGTAGTAATTGACTAGAATGACTTTTGGATAGAGATGCTAATTTATTGATTTATTATGTGATTAATAAATGCCAATAAATAATTTGTTAATATATGATGAGATTAATATATTAATTAGAAATATTATTATTTAATTAACAATTAATTAGAAATTAATTGAAATTAATTTTGGGATTAATTTGATTAATTAAAAGTGCAAGGTCTTAAGCTGTAATTGTTCAATATTTGAACAAGAAGGTATTCCAGAACCTTCTTAAGCCTTGGACGGTTTTAGGAGGCTTGTTAGGGTTTCTGGAAAATATTCCTTAAGGATAATTTGGGATAATTACCTAATTTGAAATATTAATATTATATTCAAATTAGGGTTTCCAATGCTCCTGTGTCAGCCATAAATAGAGTCATTTGGCTTCTTATTTTCAGTCACCACACATACGGAAGGAATAGACAAAAATCTCATCCCCTCTTCTCTCTCCTCAAGTGTTCTCATTGCTAGGGTTTGGGTACAAACTATCAGAGGCATTAGATTTATGGTGCTTGCTTCCTAACAACTTTTTGAAAAAGGATTTGTGTAGTGGTGTTGATTATGATGGCATGTGCGGAATAAGAAAAGATCTAGTGAATCATCATGTAAAATCAAGAACACAAGGAGTAAATAAATATTTGTAAGCTCATATTAGATCTAGAAAGGATATACAAATGGGTTTGCACCCTAACATTCTCCCCCTCAAAGTTAGGATTGGATGCCCCGGCTTTAGTCTCCAACGAACTAGCGCGATCAAGACCAAACTCCTCCTCGAAGTAACACCGGTCTTCAAATCCACAAATGAATATTCGACAAACCTAAGAAGATTTGAATACCCATCATTCTCCCCCTTTTTATAATCAAAAAATGATTATAAAATCCATTAAGGATGAGAAGCGCCTGAGGAATGAACAATACAATACTCCCCCTTGATGTGTACCAAAAATGAATCATAAAAAATCTTGCACGGAAAAACAATCACGAAAAAGCCTTAAAAAATTTCCAAATTCGTGAAAATTTTTGACATTTGGGTGAGAGTTGCAAGATTTTCCAAAAACTAGGTAAAAATCGTCATTTTCTGAATTCTACAGGGACCCGTTGCGCCAAAAACAGCCAAATATGCGAAATTGTCCCCCGTTTGCAAAACCGGGTAGAAAATGTAAATTCGCACAAACTGAAGGGACCAGAAATGAACATGCTTCAATTTCTCAGAAAATTAGCCCATTTTCGAAATTTGGTATAATCTGCCAAAATTTCGAAACTTCAGGGACTAATTTCGACAATTCTGCCATTTGTTTTCCAAACATACGAAAGATACCCCCAATTACCAAACATTCGAACATTTAGGGAGTGCATACAAAACTTTTCCATTTGTCTTCAAATCATACGAAACTTTAAGGGCCATATACGCTTCCCAATTCGTACGAAATTATAGCAACAAACGAAACTTCATCTTCCCAATTTTGTTTCGTATGAAACTTCATCAATTCGTACGAAACTTCATGTGCCCATATGAACGATTTTTTTCTTTTTTTTTTCTTAAGCTTTCTTCTTCCCTTCGTTCAATCACAACACCCTTCGTACAAATTCACAGCACCAAAAACCTTCATTCTTTATGACAAGCCCAATCGATAATTCATGATTCGTTCCCAATTCAAGTTTTCTTCGTTCCCAGGTTATCAATGTATCACAGACTTCGTTTTCGTGTAACCCAACACAAATTCGATTATCAAACAAACTTCCATTGAAAACAAATCCTACATCCATATACACCCTTCGTTTTTCATGAGCAGCGACTTGACATCAACGATTCCAAATCTAAAATCGATCCATCAAAGTCGACCATTCCAAATTTCGATTCCTGAAAATTGATTTGCGCTACTCAACATAATATCGATTCCAACTTCATTAATTGACCCTTCTTACAAAATCAAATCTTCCAAATCATCAACAACTTCGTTTTTCGATAACTACGTCTTCCCATTCGTTATCAAACAACACAGATTCACTTTTAGTACAAACGAATTCCCAGTCGACTCTTAAAAACGAACACATCTTGACCACCAAAATCAAAATTGAATCATAAAAAACGAAGTATCAAGCATACACCCGTTGAAAACGAACAAACACCAAAATCAACCCAAACACAGTCAAATTCAACTACACAGACTTCGCTTTCAATACAGGGATTTCAATTTTTCTTCAAACTTCCAATTCTCAATCGAATTCAAATCCTTGACCACTAAACTTGATTTCCAAGTTGAATCCATTCACTTCCTGTTTGACATCCCAAACGACTCAAACAAGAACAACAAATCCAATTGATTTCGAGATTAACCTTCAAATTGAACATGATTTCGACATTCCTAGCCTCTGTTCAACTTGTATCAACTGAACACAACCTCCAATTTTAACAAATCAACTCCAGAAAATCAGATTTGAATATTTCACAGTTTGACTTTTTCTGAGATTGACTTTTCTAGGTCAAGAATCAATAAACACGAAATTGTTGATTCTAATGTCCAATTTCAGATCAAAAAGTGTTCAACAAACTGTTCTTCACATGTTCTTCACAAAAACCTCAAAGATTTTGAACAATTTTATCAAAATCAACCACACACAGCTGATTCACTTTATCATCATCGGCTTTCCATAGAAGAACTGATTCACAAGTCGAGATTCAGAAACAAACTCTAATCAATTAATCAGAAACATTGAATCGAAATCGGAACTCAAGAACATAAAAAATCGAGTCAAAAGCATAGGATACATGTTAATATGCATACGAAGAACGACGAACAACAACGCTTTAGATTGAACGGATTTAACGAATCATTGGGCTCAAACAGTGAGTATATCGGATTCAATGACTTATGGGCTAAAAATGATTAGATGAACAGTAATGGATTATGTGATTTGGGCTCAAGATTAAATCAAAACAAAATTAAATTTTTGATTTGGGCTTGATCTAAAAAAAATATTGTTGGATCACCAATGGTGTTGAACAGATTTGATCCAACGAGACAAATCGATCGAAAACGAAAAACGAAAAACACGAATCGAAATCATGGACGTTTTGGAATCCATTTGAAAATTTAAGATACCTTTTTGAAAAATTGATTTCCATTTGCAACGAATGAATCAAATTTAGAAGATCTTGGTTCTTTTGTTGGAACGAGAAAATCTCCAATTTGAACATTGTACCACCCGCTATGCGAGATGTACAACTCGTTCTTCGTGTTCTTCATGTTCTTCAACGATCCAAGAACATCTTCAAAAGAACCACAAACACATTTGGGTTTTGACTTCAAATTCAATGCAACATTTGGAGATTGTTGCTTTGGAACCCAAATTTGCTTCACGGATTTAGATTTCACAACAACATTTGATGATTTTTGTGAATAAACCCGCTTGTTCTTCTGTTTCATCTTCTTCTTCGTTTTCTTTCTCATCTTATTGCATCTTGAAGACTTGAGTCCATGAACAAACCCACTTTCCACAACATCAACTTTGTGAATTTAAATCAAATCTTTTGGAGTTTGATACTTGTGATTTTCTTGGATCACCGGCTTCCGATAAGGAATCATTCCTTCAAACGAATCACAAGAACACAAAATATCATTGGTTTGAACTCCAATTGAGCAAAAAACCTTTTCATCATGAAAATCAACTTGAACTCCTTTTTCTTGAACACCAAGAACATCACATTGAACTCCATTGTCAAGAACTTCAACAAACTTAAGAGCATGAAGATCATTTAGGTTTTCAATATGAGAAACATATTTCTTTTTGAACAAATATTTTTCTTCTCCAATCTTCTTACTACTACGTGTTGATATGCATCATGTAATATCATCCAACCATTTGATCTCACAAAGTGGTTGAAATATCAAGCTTCCATGATCATCCTTCAATCCTCCATAAGAAACCATAGTTTCCCAAAAAATCAAACTGTTTAACACTAACCCATATTATTGATCTTTATTGACTTTGTATTTGATACCTTCAACGATCACAATCCAATAATTGTAAGGCATATTCACCATGATCACAAAAACTTGAAGATTTCTAGAGAGAGAAAGTGAAAATCAAGAAGATCTCTAGAGAGAGAAAATGAATATGAACCAAATTCTAGTGAGAGAAAGTGGTACAAACAAGTATTCTAGAGAGAGAAAATCGAATTATGGATCAAATCAAGGAAAAATTCGATTTCTAGAAAACAAAACACTCTCAAAACATGAAGATCAATATGAACATGAAGACTCACCAAATCAAGATAGCCATCAAGGATCAATTCTTGATCAAATCAAGAACACCCGCTCTGATACCAATTGTAATGGTGTTGATTATGATGGCATGTGCAGAATAAGAAAAGATCTAGTGAATCATCATGTAAAATCAAGAACACAAGGAGTAAATAAATCTTTGTAAGCTCATATTAGATCTAGAAAGGATATACAAATGGGTTTGTACACAATTTCTCTCTCTAGTCTAACACTCTAAATGGTTCCTTTACATAAAATAAGTGCCACTCGCTTCCTTATAAAGGAAAGGCAACCCATTACACATATAAGTAGGTAAAGCCTCATCCAAGCATGACTTTGCACCCTAACAATTTGGTTGATTATTTCCAATAATAATTAAAAGGTATGTAAACCCTAATCCCTTGTAATTTTAGATGATAAAAGGGTTTCCTTAGGATTTTTTTATGTTCATATATTGTTGCTATCAATAGAGAAAACTTAGATCCAAATAGGTTACATGTGAACTTAAGGGTTAAGTTTTTTCGCCACATGTTTTAATTATAACCTATAAAACCCATAAGTTGTATCAAAGTCATAGTTTTTTCTGCCGCAACAAGGAAGTAACCAACCTACAGGTGAAACACCAGTTCTACAAATGGACCTCACTACATTTCAAGCCGCCATAATAGTCGTTGTGATAGCCGTCACGGCACAACTTAGCGCTAACAACGCAAACGGAAGCGGGAGTTAACGGTGCCAGCAGTACCAACCCCGGCGGCAACCAAGGACACCACAAATCACAAACCTAAGAACTCCCACGACAAAGGAGAGGCACTAACCAAGAAACGAAAGTTTTGGAACAAGAAAGGGAGTCGTTCGACTCAGGTACCTGCCAAAAGATAACAAATTGTGGCAGCTCATGCCGCTACTACCCCTACTGCCTCAGTACCAACAAAATCACATGCTGGAAACCTACCCAAGTGCCACAAATGTAACTACCATCACAAAGGATCTTGTCGAGAGATTCATTGCAAGAATTTCAATAGAAAAGGGCATATCACTCGCTTTTGTAGAGTGCCAACCCGACAGGCTGCCCAAGCCCCAGTGCCAGTGCGAGCCAAACCTGCTACGATTGTGGTGAGACTAGGCATTTCAAAAGGGAGTGTCCAAGAGCCAGGGATGTGAATGATGATAGTAATGGAAGGGTACTTATGATCACTACAGGAGAGACTCTCCCGAAACCACCAGTTGATATCGGTACGTTTCCAAACAAAAATATCCAAGCCTCGAATTTTCCAGTAAAACTAGTGCCGATTAAAGTTCATCAACCATAGATCCCGAAACGCGACAAATTATAGTCATAAATTTCCCAATAAATCACATCATTCATATAAAAAATAAGGATTCTTACAGATGATCTATGGTGGCTGATGTAAACATTAGGGTCATATGTGATTAAGATTCTATAGACTTAGAATGTGTGATTCCACCTTATTTCCTGTTCCTTGTTTGGTTGTGGGCTTAGGGCAAAGTCACTCATTCGACTGTCTTTTCAAACTTAATTATATACGACTGGTTACACCAAATGATTATAGAGGAACCTAGTAGGGACCATACTACAAAATTTCATCACTATTTATCAAAACACTCGTACTGCTAGTACTCACTAATTACGGTACAAAATATTTGCAATAGCAATGACAAGGATAAAACTGGAGGCATTAAAGACATATACATAGAATCCACTATCGTCCTAAACAATCACCCCCTTCCAACTCGACTTAACACTGTTACAATAAGAAGTTCCAACATCGTCATTTGACATGGATTGGCTTAGTCCTCAGCATATCAATACTATGTGCTGCGAAAAGACCCTTCGCCTTAACCGACCGACTAACGAAACCCTTTTAATCTATAAATGACAAATCTGGCACAAACCTCTGAATCATCCCATATATCCGGGCTCAGGAGTACCTATGAAAGGGGTATCACGCTCTTTCCTAGCCCACAATAGAAATAGGAAACAAGAAGCAAAAGACATCAAGGGTACCCCAGAGGCTTATAACCTTCCCAAGGTGTTCTCAGAAGTTATTTCGGAAATACCACCCATGTGCCAAGTTGATTTCGAAATTGACTCGGCTCTTGGAGCCATTCCCGTAGCCAAATCCCCAATACCACTTAGCACCCACATAAATACAGAAATTGCCCGGTCGATGGAACAACCTAATAAGTAAGGAAATTATCATATCGAGCCTCTCACCTTGAAGAACATCAGTATGAATTGTGAAGAAGAAGGGTATATTGTCCCTATGACCATTGACTACAAAGAGCCAAACCAACCCGCCATCAAGGGCTGATATCCTCCATTCTAAATCGACGACCTATTCAACAAACTTCAAGGAACAAGCAAAGTTCGACATGCCACTAGCTCAAAATTCTGTAGGAAGAAACTCCCAAGACAACCTAAGATTCACAAGGCCATCTGCACCACACGCAACCATAACCTTAGTGACAATGGTGTTCGTCTTATTGTCTAGAGACACTACCTCTATGGCGTCAAGTATACAATCTTCATTAGACCATTCGAGATCCTCGCTAGGATCTGTCCAGTAGCCCATAGACTTTGGTTACCATAAGAACTCAGCGTCATACATCCCACAACCCACGTGTCTAACCCAAAGAAGTGGTGGATTAGGTGTCTAAGCCCATAACTATAATTGGTATGTACTTGACCCGATAATAGTATGGTCCATTTCGGGTTGCCTTCACCAAAACAATTTGTTAGATGGATATTTGAGTAAGAGGTTATTTATGATTTATTAATATATTATAAGTATAATATATTAATTGAGGAATCATATTATTTATGTAACGACATGATTTTTTTCAAATTAATTTTTCATTTTTAATTAAACAAAACACATGTCATTTTGTATAAAACACCATAATAGTCAACAAAGTTTTCTAAACATCATATCAAATCCAGGATCCACAATCATAACTCAATGTCCCGAGTGTGTGTACAATCATGCAGGTGCCTTCCCGCGATCCTCTGAGGTACCTGAAACACATAACACATAACACGGTAAGCGAGAATGCTTAGTGAGTTCCCCAAAATATCACATGCATATAAATTATCCTCTCGAGGCTAAAGCTCTATGATGCCTTCCGGCCAATGTGTCTCGGTGGATCTTCCGGCTCCACAACTCTGGTAGACCTTCCGACCCTACGATGATGACCTTCCGGTCCTGCTCTGTTGACCTTCCGGTCCTACTCTGTTGACCTTCTGGTCCAACTCGGTTGACCTTCCAGCCCAACCATGATGACCTTCCGGTCCAAGCCCTGTCGACCTTCTAGTCCGAACGAGGCAACTCATAACATAGCATATCACATATATCACATATCATATATAAGCACATATGACCTTCCGATCACACATAATTACCACTCTAAGTAAGGTATAGTGAGAAGACTCACCTCGAACTATCTCGGAATAATCACGGACTCTAATCTCCAGTCTAGCCTCCGTCTAATACACATAAACAGAAATTCTTATTGAATAACAACACTCATTAAGCTAGACCACCCCCTAGGTTCTCATAGAAGGGTAAAAGACCATTTTACCCCTTCTTGAATCCAAAATTCCATTTGTTGACCGAGCCCTGAAAGTCAACAAAAGTCAACGCCTGCAAGTACGTTGCGCGTACCAGAATCCTATGTTGGGCGTACTCGTCCACTATGCTGAAATCGAGCTGCTTGAACCCTACGCCCCACGTACTAGGATTTATGCTCAGCGTACATCCTAGTTTCACTATTTCCTCACTTATGGTCTTAATCAGTTAAGACCTTGGCTCAAAATGCAAATATGGACCCCCTATAGTCTCCTAATCCAGAAAGTCGAAGACTTTACGCCTTTGCATGGCTGGTTTGGTCTTAAGCACTCAAAAGCTTCATCCATTTTCTTTCTCAAGCCCATATCTCATGCATGGTTAGCTCTTACTGGCAAAGATTGGATTTTTATGACTTTATAACACGAAATACACTAGCAAGGGACAGATCTAGGTTCTTAGAGCTCATCAACTCACAAAGCCATCAACTTTTGGGACAAAAACCCTAAAACATCCCAAATAAGAACACACAACAGAAAAGGAAGAAAGTTTGAAGCTTTATACCTCCAAATGAAGCTTCTCACACTTATAAGCTCAGATCCAAGTGCTTGGGCTCTTACTCCTTCTTCTCCAAAGCTTTCTTTCCACTCTTATGGCTCAAGAACACACCAACAAGCTCTCAAGGGCACTCTCAAGCTTCGAGAACGAGGATTAGGGTTTTGGATGGGCAAGTCTCTGGAAATGGTGGCCAACAATGAGGCCATAACGTTCTTTAAATAGGGAGCTCACTTAGAATTAGGGTTTCATTATGGGCCTGGTACACCCCACGTACTAGGCAGCCTTCGCGTCTTGAATATGCTCACGAGTACGCACAGTGTACTCTATATTACGCCCAGCGTACTCGATCATAACACAAACTACACAAGGGCTAAAACTGACAACTTCAGGAAAGAAGAAGGGCCAAGGAGGTATACCTGATTTCAAGATGTTACAATTTAATTAGTATTGATCAAGAATTAATTTAGTGATCAAAAGAGACTAATTAAAATTGATACATATGGATTGGGCTAATGATCCATAACTGATTTGTGATGCGTTAAGCTTATGGATAGTCCATGAAGTGTTAGTCCAAATCAAATGCATGGATCATAAGCTTATATGTGTGGATTAGGGTTTCACATGACTCTTGGTTTTCTACACATATAAATATGTTATCCTAAGCCCTAAAATCGGATCACTACTTGCATTCCAACAAGAGAAGTCGATTTTGAGTCTCCTTAGCCTCTCTCATATCCATTTAGTTGTTTATTAGTGTTTGTGACTTGTTTGTGGCACAAAACTTGAGGTGTTAAGTTCTCATAAGTCCAAAGACTTACTAGCTACATCAAGAGGTAACCTTCTAACCAATTTTAAGATTCATATGTTAAATTTTGTATGCTTGTTTAGGCTCCATGCTTTGGATATCAATATTGCATGTATAATTAGAGAAAACTTAGATCCAATGCATTAGGGTTGTATGTGCACCGTAGGAATGTTCGAGTTCATAAAACCCAACAGTGGTATATGGGTCTTGGGTGTTTTCTATTATATTGATGCTAATGTGTGATTTTCAAAGTTGGAAAAATGACTTTTCTTGCCACTGTCTGATGAACTCGGCGAGTCCATATATGGACTCGACGAGTTGGATGAGTTTTGCCATGAACTTGACGAGTCCAAAGCCTGGATCGACGAGTTGGCTCATCTGGTGGCAGGATTTTTGAGTTTTTGGCCTATTTTGGAATAGGATCATTACCGCAAACTATTTTGGTTTATAAAATTTGATTTTACTAATATGGTAATGTTATATCCCCATCCAAAACATGAAGTTTGTCAAATTTTAAGATCATTAATTGATTTTATGAAAAACTAATTATTGGTAAATTTTGAAACTATCTTGAATGTGAAGTAGGTCAAATTGGTAAATGATGAATTATATGATAATTGGATTAGTTTAATTTGATCTATGTATTTCTTGAAAAGTTTCATAACTTGTCCTTAAGTTATGGAACATAAAAAGTCTTTATTTATGAAATCATTAACTATTGTAGGTTATTGAATTCAAGGGATCTTGAAAGGTTTCATAACTTTTCCTCAAGTTTGGAATTTGAAAGGTCTCATTCATGGAACTTTAAAATCCATAAGTTATGAAATTCAAAAGTTTTGACAAGTTACAAAACTTGCCCTCAAGTTTTGGAACTTGAAGAGTCTCACTTATGAAACTTTAATTCCAGACCCTAGAATTTTAAAAGTTTAAAATTCAACCCTATACTATCATAATATTAAAGTTTAATACTTATACATATGTATAAGACAAGTCAATCTTATCGTTAGTAGGCCTCATTCACGAAGTTGGTCTATAAGGGGTATAAGGTTACTGCCTATAAAATGGTGGTTTAATGGGTGTCCACTCTCACCCACCGCTTCCTTGACTGGTGGAGGGTCGTTAGCCGAATGGGTAGGATAGGACATTAATTTTCATTAATAACTATAATGATAATTATTAAAGTAACTAAGCTTTTATAAATTTCCAATCTTAGTTACTTTAGGAAAAATGTGAAAATGGTGCTATTCCATGAAATTGCACTTTGCACCTTGTTGAGTCGTTAGTGGAGTGTATATGGTTAACCGGCACACTAATTTGGGACTAACAATGTGTAACAAAGGGTAGATTAATGTTAATCATGGATCAATGGAGCGTGTGTGGTCAACCGGCTCATTGATTAGGTGATTTGTAACATTAAGTGTATCAAGCACGTTTGCATGATTATTCACACCTTGTTTGTGATCCTTGGTATCCCAGTCACAAACTAGAAGGGCACAATTGAGATTTAAACATGCCATTGAAAATTTCAATGAATCTAAAAAAATCTAGGAATTTCAATTCATTTAAAACTTAATAATTTATATCATTTTTCATGGTGGAAATTGGTAAATCGTCATTTACCTACCTTCAAATATTTTGCAATTAGATTACGACATCCCTCTTCCGAATTGTAAAATATTGTGTTGGGTCCTAGCCTTAATATTTCATTTTGGGTGTTATATTAAGGATCCTTATCTAATCTAAACTTTATCCTTCTTTTTCAGATGTCTACTTCAAACACTGCTTCAAACTCAACTGCTTATGGAACTTTCTCCCTCATGAATCTATGTGGGAGGGTCATATTTGATGGTTCGAACTTCAATGATTGGATTAGAAACATCCACATGTCCATTCGCTATGATGACAAAGAATATGTTCTAGATAAAGAGCTTAAGGAAATTGATGAATCTACCGCTACTCTCGAACAGATTGTTGAATATAAGGTCCATGATTGCTACCATGACTGCTCAGCTTCAGAAGTCCTATGAGGACTTTGGGCCATAGGAAATGCACCAAGACTTGATAGAAATATACCATCAAAGTGCTAGGAAGGAAAGGTATGAAATCATAGCATCCATGATTACTACCAAAATGAAGGATGGAGAGTTTATCACGGCCCACTTGTAGAAGATGCAAACGTTTGCCGACTGCCTGCTGAAGTTGAATGTCAATTTCGATGAAGAGTTGGCCATAGATATTATTCTACACTCTTTGCCTCCTTGTTATGATCAGTGTTGTATGACCTATCATATGAACAAGGAGGAGGTCACTCTAAGCAAGCTTCAAGGCCTTTTAAGGACTGCTAAAAGTAGTCTTAAAGGAAAATCTGTTGTTTCTACTCCTACTGCTACTGCCCTTGTCTTGGAAATTGGACATGGGAAGGGAAAGAAGAGGAAAGCTTCCTCAAAGAGCCACAAGGGAAAGTCCCATCTTGGATCTTCTTCTAGTGGGTCCAAAGATGCTCCTGTTACACTCTCCTCAAACCCAAAGGAAGCAGAGTGTTTCCTATGTCATGAAAAAGGGCACTGGAAGCAAAGCTACCCAAAATACTTGTAGGACATAAAGAACAGGAAGATCAAACCCTCCTTCGTGGGTATTTATACGATTTTGTTTAATAACTCATCACATGCTAATTCTTGGGTCCTTGATACAAGATGTGGTTTTCACATTTGTTTTGATTTGTAGGGACTAAAAGGAAGTAAGGATGTGGAGCACATGAAGATGAACTTGATCATGGGGAATAGGAAAAGGTCACTTGTCACCAATATTGGAGTTTATACTTTATTACTTAGTAGTGGGTTAAATTTAGAACTAAATAATTGTTGCTACTCGTCTAATATGGCGAGAAATACTATTTCCTTTCATAGTTTGTATAAACAAGGTTTTACCTTTTCTTTTAATAATGAAATTTGTAGTATTAATGCTTATTATAATGGTACATTTTATTTTGAAGCATTACCTTGTAATGGTATATATGAAACTGTGATGGTTGTAGATAACTTAGGAAATAATGTGTTGCATATCGATTCGTCCAATAGATTAGATAAAGCATGCTTATGGCATTGTCGTCTTGGACATGTTAACAAGAAACGCATAATCCCACTCCAAAAGGATAGAGTCTTGGAGTCATTTGACTTAAAGTCGGATGAAACTTGTGAATCTTTTTTGCTTGGAAAGATGACCAAGTCACCTTTCACTAGTTCATGTGAAAGGGGTGAGGGTTTGTTGGACCTCATACACATAGATGTGTGTGGACCCTTCATATCTGCCACAAGGGATGCTAACCGCTTTTATGTGACTTTTACTGATGATTATAATAGGTATGGGTATGTCTACTTAATCAAGAATAAGTCAGAAACCTTTGAAAAGTTCAAAGAGTTTAAACAAGAAGTGGAGAATCAGTTGGGCAGGAAGATAAAGATGCTCCTATCTGATCGGGGAGGAGAGTATCTTAGTATCGATTTCCATGACTATCTTAAGGAATGTGGAATTGTTTCACAATTGACGCCACCTAGGATACCACAACTTGATGGTGTGGCTGAGAGGCACAATCGAACCTTGTTGGACATGGTTCGTTCTATGATGAGCCGAGCTTCGTTACCTATCTCATTATGGGGTTATGCCTTAGAGACTGTCACCCATATCCTTAATCTAGTCCCAACTAAAAAGGTTTCCAAAACACCTCATGAGATGTGGACGGGGAAGGTTCCCTCATTAACACACATCAAGGTTTGGGGTTGCAAGGCTTTTGTGAGAAAAGAAACTCACGACAAGCTCGAACCTCGAAGGGAGGGATGTATTTTCATCGGCTACCCACAAAAATCCTTTAGATATCTCGTCTATAGACCGAGTGACAATGTTGTCTTCCTTGCATGGAGAGGAGTCTTTCGAGAGAGAGAAATCATATGCCAAGAGGACAGTAGGAGGCAAATTGACCTTGAAGAGCTTCAAGAGTTAAGTGATGAAGGAACCTCAAGCACTGGCGCTCAGCCTGAGGAGGAAACTCATGTTGAACCGATTGACAAATCCTTACCTCTGAGACGTTCCAATAGAGTTAGACAGGCACCTGAGTTTTATGGTTTCCATATTACTTCTGAAGGAGATACATTTATCGGTGATAGTACACTGGTAAATTTGGATGAACCTAAAAACTACAAGGAAGCCATGGCAGGCCCTAAGTCTGCTAAATAGAAAGAGGCAATGGACAACGAGATTTAGTATATGTATGACAATCAAGTTTGGAACTTGGTTGACAATGTACCAGTCCGTAAGACAGTCAGATGCAAATGGATCTTCAAAAAGAAGACCGACATGATGGGAAAGTACATACTTATAAGGCGCGATTGGTTGCAAGGCCTTTACTCAAAATCCTGGAGTTGACTATGATGAGACCTTTTCACCAGTGGCCAAATCTATAAGGGTTATGCTAGCCATTACTGCATTTCATGATTATGAAATACGGAAAATAGATGTCAAAACCGCTTTCCTTAATGGGAAGTTGGCTGAAGATGTTTACATGAATCATCCAGAGGGTTTTATCAATGAAAAGTACCCTAATAGAGTGTGTAAGTTTGATAAATCTATTTATGGATTGAAACAAGCATCTCGCAGATAGAATCTTTGTTTCAATGAGAAAGTCAAAGAGTTTGGATTTTCGGGAAGCGAGGATGAGTCATGTGTATATGTCAAAGCTAGTGGGATTATAGTTAGCTTTCTTGTGTTGTATGTGGATGACATACTGCTCATAGCAAACGACATTCCAACCTTGCAGGAGGTTAAGTCCTGGCTTGGGAAGTGTTTCGCTATGAAGGACCTCAGAGAAGCTACTTATATACTAGGGATAAGGATAGTGAGAAACATGAGTAAAAGATTAATAGGACTTAGTCAAAGTACCTACTTGGATAAAGTGTTGAAGCGTTTTAGCATGGATGAATCCAAGAAAGGATAATTACCCATCCAGATCAATACCAAATTCAGTAAGACTTAGAGTCCGAGTACAGAGGCTAAGATAGCATAAAGGAGTCGAATACCATATGCTTCTGTTGTTGTCTCTATCATGTATGATATGACTTGTACTCGCCCTATTGTGGCCTTTTCTTTGAGCATGGTCAGTAAATATCAAGAGAATCCTGGTAAATCTCACCGGACTACAGTAAAGAACATTCTTAAGTACCTGCGGAGGACTAAAGACTGGGTCCTTACCCTCGGTGGGAGTGATGACTTGAGAGTGATGGGGTATACTGACGCCAACTTTCAGACCGACAGAGATAATTTCCGCTCTCAGTCGGGCTGGGTATTTACCCTTATCAGAGGAGCAATAACATGGAAAAGTTCCAAACAGGAAACTGTGGAGATTTTTTTGTGACAACGAGGGTGCAGTAGCCTTAGCCAAGGAACCAAGGGATCATGGCAGATCCAGGCACATCGACATAAAATATCACTTCATAAGACATCGAATAGAAGAAGGACTCCTTGTGATGAAGGGGGTATCATTCGAAGAGAACCCAACAAATCCCTTTACGAAGGAACTGAGTAGGGTTAAGCACTTGCAGCACACTAGCATAATCGGGTTGAAGGACAGTTTCAGTTTTAATGATTAGATAGTTTTTTAGAAACTTGTAATAGCTAAAATATAATTGACATTTGATGATTGAATAAAAGGAGTTTTATTTATAAGTAAAGTTACTATCTCGTGTCAATTATTTACTATTGTTTTATTTTGTATGTTTTGACTTCCAGAATAATATAATTATTCAAATTATCCACAATCAATCATACTTTGGAAGTAGGTTATGAAAGTAGACTGTCATGAATGGGTTTTTGTAAGATTGTATAAGGTGTTAGACATATCAAAGTTTGTTACAAACATTCATGAGTGCTCTTGAAATAAGATTTGAGTATTGGATTAAACCCACACTCACATGAATCACTTCATGGAATTTATCATGAGTGATTGTGGGATGATAATGTCGTATAGTCTTCAAACTAATATATATGAGTTGTTGACTATGATTTGGTTGTACATTGATAGTGCAAAAACGCATCGGTAACTCGATGTTATAAAACATGTTGTGTTTGATTTAACGAGTAATTAGTACAAACATATAAGTCGAGGTTTATCTGTTCCTTTTATCCTAAGAGGATTAAAAACGATATCTTGGTCCCCTCAATGATTTGTTTTGACTTATGTGTCGGGCCTGGTCAGGACTCAATTGATCTGTTCAATTAAGTTCTATGTCAAACATATCAGAAATCGGGAACCAAACTGTTGGACAATGAGTATGACTTTATTTCGTGTCTTTTTCCACACGATATCTTGAAGAACATAGAATTATATGATCACTTATCTAATGGACGCATCAGAGTATGACAACGGCTTTTAAGAGCTACGATTACTAATTGGATTCTAAGTTGCATTGGCAGTTATAGTTATTAGACTTATCCAAGTGGGAGACTGTTGAATTAGGTGTCTAAGCTCATAACTATAATTGGTATGTACTTGACCCAATAGTAGCATGGTCCATTTCGGGTTGCCTTCACCAGAACAATTTGTTAGATGGATATTTAAGTAAGAGGTTATTTATAATTTATTAATATTTTGTAAGTATAATAGATTAATTGAGGAATCATATTATTTAATTAGTATTGATCAAGAATTAATATAGAATTAATTTACTGATCAAAAGAGACTAATTAAAATTGATACATATAGATTGGGCTAATGATCCATAATTGATTTGTGATGGGTTAAGCTTATGGATAGTCCATGAAGTGTTAGTCCAAATCAAATGCATGGATCATAAGCTTATATGTGTGGATTAGGGTTTCACATCACTCTTGGTTTTCTACACATATAAATATGTTATCCTAAGCCCTAAAATCGAACCACTACTTGCATTCCAACAAGAGAACTCGATTTTGAGTCTCCTTGGCCTCTCTCATATCCATTTAGTTGTTTATTAGTGTTTGTGACTTGTTTGAGGCACAACACTTAGGGTGCTAAGTTCTCATAAGGCCAAAGTCTTACTGGCTACATCAAGAGGTTACCTTCTAGCCAATTTTATGATTCATATGTTAAATTTTGTATGCTAGTTTAGGCTCCATGCTTTGGATATCAATGTTGCATGTATAATTAGAGAAAACTTAGATTCAAAGCATTAGGTTTGTATGTGCACCATAGGAATGTTAGACTACGTAAAACCCAACAAGAAGTGTTTGACCGTCGAAACTCTTATAGTCTCACCCGACAAAATCAAGGTAAACGAGAACCTACACCCCAAAGAGGAACATGTGGGGATCATGGACAGGGAAATCAAAAGAAAAAAGTCAAATACCAATAGCGAAGGTCCGCTGGAACGCCAAGCAAGGACCTAAATTCACATAGGAACAAAGTGACCAGACAAAACATAGATACCCGCAACTTTTCTCCTAGTTGCAAGAGTCGTCGAAGATGCTAATTTCGGGACGAAATTCTATTTAATGGGGGGATGATGTGACAACCCGAAAGTTCTGGATCAAGAAAAGTCTAAATTGTAACCTTGTTGCAATAAAACTTGGTAAACCAAGAAGGATCATTAAATGTATAAGTTAGTATATATATGCTTGTAATGAACCTAATAAGTCAACAAACTAGAAACGAAATCACACTTAGGTAAATAACCCCCCCCCCCAGGCTGAAAACTCATGCCATGGGACCCCTAGAGCCGAAAACACCCTTTAATGGGTGATAACAAGACCGAAAACCCCATGGTGGAAGCCTATAACCGAAATCAACACAAACCCAAAAGCACCTAGAACGAAATCACCAAGTCTAGAGCACCCTAGGCCGAAAACTCTTAAGATCCAAACTACTAGGCCGGAAACTCCTTACGTAAGGGAGTTAGCACCAAAATCACAAAGGGTATTGGGTGATTTCGGTCATGCATGGCCGAAAACACAAGTAACTCCCATCCTAAGGTGATAAGGTGTTGACGTGTTGATTTAATTGATTCCTCCTTTCGAAAACATATTAATATCCAACATATAACCAAGCTAATACCCAACATATTACCAAGTAAATATCCCATCATACTCTCACTCGTATTAAGAACGGATTCAACCCCATAAACACCACCATTTTCCATTCTACTTTCCCCTTAACTTCATTTTCTCTAAAGAGTCAAGACTAAACAATCTTCCAAGTTTCAAAGCCTCCAAATGATTATCATTAGATTTTTGGTAAGTATTCCTTCAAATCTAGTGGATTTATACATTTTTATGTAGTTTCATTAGATTCACACACATATTATTATGTGTTAAACCCTTAGGATAACAATAACTCCAAGAAGTTCATCAACTCCATCCAAGTGTTTAGGCTTGGAATCTTCTCAACATCTCTTCCAAAACAACCCACAAAACCACTCAAGGTGAGTTCATACCCCCACATTTTCAAGCTTTTTCATGTTTAAGGGGGGGGGGGGGGGGGAATACAAGTAAAACTTTGTTTATCTCACAAATATTTATATGTTTACATCTTTATGTTAAAGATAAGATATTATTTACATAAGGCATGGTTAACACTAATTTTTGGTATAACTACATGTGATACATATACATATATACATATATATATATATATATATATATATATATATATATATATATATATATGTTTAAATAGCAAAACTAATAAAACAAACATAATCTATGTTATAAAATCATAATAAAATTTATGATTCGTAAAACTACATGGTTTTTGGAAACTTTTACTAGAAGATAGATTTTCTAGCAAAAATGGTTACATCATATTCACTTACTAATTTGATGGGTTACAACCCAAAAATATTATGTTTTGATTTCATATTTTGACACTAGAAAAGATAACAACTTCATATTTGTATAATAGAGTATATAAATAGTCTCAACAAACACATAAGGCAAACCATAATTGGTATAGTTTGGAAGTCACAAACCACGCTTTCATTTCAAAAGAACCATATAATTATTCAAAGGTATAATTATTTCATTTTAAAAGAAAAAGGGTCATAGTTCCCGTGAATCTATTGATGCTCTTGTGAGACGCTCCTTCACCGTACCTACCTAGCATACACCTTAAGTCCTGCATTAGAACCATAGTCTCCTTGAGGGAGAGCGAGACCGTTGTGTATACGGGATTGACAATACCGCACCTCAGATGTTCGCTACAGTTAGACCGGAAGTCTAGGGTGACAAATGTCTACCAGCTCCGACGCCTGAAGAACGCAGTACAGCCCACTAGTCATATTAAGTATGGTTATAATAACTCACATAGGGATCAGCGACACTACTTGGTTTACATGGTGGCTTACACTTCATTAGTTTTATAAAAAAGATATAACTACATACTATTTTTCAGTAAGCGTACTTATAAATTTTTGGTCTTAGGGTTTAAGACTACATTTCATGCTTAACAAAATATTGGATTTTCTGGAAACATAAATTATCATTTTTACAAGAAAAATATACAAAGGAAATACATACATCTACAGTTCATGCTTAAAAAAATATTGGATTTTCTGGAAACAAATATTATCATTTTACAAGGAAAATATACAAAGGATATACATACATCTACAGTTCATGCTTAAGAGAATATTGGATTTTCTGGAAACATACATTATCATTTTACAAGGGAAAGATACAAAGGAAATATATACATTTTTAGTGCATATTAAAGAAAATATCGAATTTTTTAGAAGTATACAAAAATTATTTTCTCGAAGAAGTTACAAATCCTTCTCGCACAACAATGCTTATGAACTCACCAACTTAATTGTTGACACTTTTCAAAATCACTTGTATTCTCAGGAAACCAGTAGACAGGTGCTCGGACCTTCTTGAGGGTCGGCGTCGCTGTTTCATGTTTTTTACTTTTCAGTTATTCGTATTCAACTTTTGAACAAATAGAGTTTTGTAAATGATGTAATACTTGAAACCTCAATGTATGACTGTTTATGTTGCTATGTTTAGTTCATATTCAACTGTTATGATGCAATACATGAAGTCACTCCATCCGCCCCCAAACGTTTCCGCCGATCTGGTTTCGGGTGTGACACAAATCATGCATCGGATAATTCGCCTCATAAGGCTACAACTACCTCAAAGCGTAAGCAATAATGTGACCCCTCTGCATCAGAACCACACCCAAACCCGCGATCGACACATCACAATAAACCATGAAATCCTCAACACCCTCCGGAAGGGTCAAAATCAGCGCCTCACACAATCTTTATCTCAGGGTCTCAAAAGTTGCCTGCTCCTCAGGCCCCCAACAAAAAGTGACAGTCTTCTTCGTCAATCGAGTCAGAGGAACCGTTATCTTGGATAAATCCTATATAAATCACTGGTAGTAACATGCCAACCCAAGGAAACTTTGAATCTTAGATGAAGACCTCGAAACCTCACATCTCATCACAACCTCGACCTTGGCCAGATCGACCAGCATAACGTTCTGGTTGACATGGTGCCCCAAAAACTACACCTCGCGTAAATAGAACTCACACTTGGAGAACTTCGCATACAATTTCTCCCTCCTTAGAGTCTCCAATACCTCCCTCAAGTGCTCCTAATGCAACTCTTGGGTCTTGGAATAGACCAGGATGTCATCAATGAAAACAATCACAGACCGATCCAAAATCGGTTGGCACATGCAGTTCATGAGGTCCATGAACGCATTTAGAACCTCGGTAAGCCTAAAGGACATCACCGGGTACTCGTAATGACCATAACGAGTCTGGAAGGATGTATTCTACACATCGTCCTATCCGACCCTTATTTGATGATAACCAGAATGAAGATCAATCTTGGAAAACCACGATGCACCCTGAAGCTAGTCAAACAAATCATCAATCCTCAGGAGTGGATAACGGTTCTTCACCGTTAGCTTATTCAACTCCTGGTATTCATTACACGTCCGTTGCAACCCATCCTTCTTCTTCACAAATAGGATTGGTGCTCCTCATGGCGAACTACTCGATCGAAAGAACCCCTTGTCTAACAACTCTTGCAAACTACGTAGACAACTCCTACATCTCTGGAGGAACTAATCGATATGGTGCTTTGGCTATCGGAGCAGCACCAGGAACCAAGTCGATCAAAAACTCCACTTACCTCTCCGGAGGCACTCCAAGCAAATCCTCCAAAAATACATTCGGGTACTCCTGATAGCTTATTTTATTTCCTTATTTTTATTAGTTTGTTTTATTATTTTAGCTCTTTTTATCATTATTGCATTGTATTTTATTTATTTTCTTTATTATGGATCATATCGGGGACTTTTAATGTTGCATGAGGTATTTTGCAGGCTTTGGAGCTTGTTGCGGTTATGGTTTAGCTTGGAAATGGGCTTTTTGGGATTACGAGGCATTATTGGGCTTTGTGGATCCATTAAAGGAGATTTGGGCTTAAAAAGGCTAAAGACTTGGATGAAGTGGGCTTGTGAAGATGGATCATGGATTATTATTTTGGGCTTGGAGCATCCATATTTGAAGCTAAAAGATGATTGGTTAATTTGAATCATGTGGGATATGGAGGTTACCAAGGGAATCTTTGGTAGTGGGATGGTTAGTGGAGGAAAAATAAGCCAACTGCATTCCAGCAGCACTTGCGCGGGTGGAATTTCCGCCGCGCGGGTACTCGCGCAACTGCCTAGTTTTGGGAATTTTGGTCATTTGGCTTGTCATTACCTTGGGGGATTAGATCTATCAGCCATAACTTTGATTTTACGCCATTGGAGACCAGAAGAAGGTGATTTTGGATCTGGAGACTCATTTCTTTTCATCTTTCCAAATTATTGGTAGTTTCTTTATCAAATTACACTTTTGTGATTGTTATTTTATTGCCATGAGTAGCTAAACTCTCTATTTTGGTAGACCTTGGCTATAACCTTTGAATGTTTGTGGGTTTTTGAAGGATTTATGCTTATTTATCATTTATCTTATGTCTATGATTCTAGTTCATATTTTCTATGAGTGGCTAAACTCTCTATTTTGGTAGACCTCGACTATAACCTTTGAATGTTTATGGGTTTTTGAAGGATTTATGCGTATTTATCATTTATCTTATGTCTATGATTCAAGTTCATATTTCATATGCTTGTTTAATGCTTTGATCATGAGCTTGGTACTTTAATAAGTGATGTATGTTTACTCAACTAGTTTTAATCCAACTTTTAATTATAAAATTGACACATAAAGGCAGTGGACCTATCAATTGTGGTGTAGCTAAATAAGTAGGGTATCGAACTCAGGGAATTGAAAATTAAAAATGAAAACTAGAATAACTAAAAACAAGTAATAGAAAATAGGGATTTCTCTAGTTTTGCAAGACTAGAAACTTAACTAAAACTTAACTACTCAACTAAAAGCTGAAAACACGTAAAAACAAACTAAATTCAATGATCAAAAAGGGTTTCTGTTTAGGTTCAACTCATTTACTCCTATGGTTAATTTTTATGATAATATGATAGATTAATTGTTATTGGTTACCGACTCTGGTGATTAGATTCGCATTCGCTATTACTAATCCTTAGAAAACATATCAATTCAAGCAATGGCCAGTTGATTAAACTAATAGATTTCCTAGGTTAATTATTCGGGTTAAATAAGACTTGTAGCTAGCTAATTAATTTTGGTGATTCAATTAACCTCTTGTTGATGGTGTATCAGACAAGATCACACATTAATTTACCCATTCTCTAATTAATCATAGTTTCATGTTCATTATTCCTAGGCATATAGTATTGTGTTCACATAAATTATATGAGATAAGCAATTAAGAGATATTCATGCAGCTTAATCACTTAGCAATTAACAGAAAACAGTTATGGTTAATGCATAAGGGTCTTTAATAAGCTTAATTTAACAATATCACTAACTAACAATTAATTAAAAGAGTAAATTAAACCATAGGAGCAAAATTGTTTTCCCCAAACAGAAACTAACGAAATTAGTTCATGAATTCAGTGTGTGAAAGCTTAAAAACGAATTCGAATAAACCTAATATAATTCTATTCAAATAAAAAGTGGAAAATTAAACCTAAAGTGCCTTAGTCTCTTAAGAATGAAGGATTAGGGTTCTTCAACGTTTTCTAGAGCTCCAAGACTTCCTTGATCGCCAAGTGTTCCACCAAAAATCCAGAGAGAGTCCTCAATTCGGGTTTGTGAAGTCTATTTATAATTTTCTCAAAACAGGGGCTACTCGTCGAGTAGCCAACTGACTCGTCGAGTCCCCCTTGAGGAATCCGTATACGACAAGGACTCCACGTGTCGCTTCGCGAATCTTCGTGTCTACTCATCGAGTAGACGACCCTACTCGCCGAGTAGCTTCAGAATTAAGCCTTTTTCTTCTTTCTTTCGTTCCTGAGCTTCCGTTCATATCTCCTGCTTCCTTTTGCTTCCGAGCTTCTTTTTTGGACTGAAAATATAATTTGAACAATATTAAGTATCTTTTGTCCATAATATGCAATTAATTAGCCAATAAATGATAAAAATCCAACATAAAAATATAGCTAAATATGCAAATATCAAAATACCCCACACTTAACTTTTGCTTGCCCCCAAGCAAAACTGAAATTAAGCACACTAATATTACATAGACAATCCCAATCCAACCCAGCCATTATGTCAAGACCGCAACGCATGCATATGTGTCTAAATAGTTTTCCTAAGGACCCCCTAAATTCTAAATACTCACAATCCTCATAAACACTCGCCCACTTTTTCCGAGCAATGTTCATTTTATGCATCCCTCCGAATCCATCCGTAGAAAACCTCCTAGTCTCAAGGTGTTTTTGGTTGAGCAACCCAAGCATACATATTCTAAAAATTACAATTCTTTGATACTACTATGGAGCTTTTTGGAATTCTTCACTTCCTTGATAATTTGAACTTTGATTTTTTTTTTTTTTGAATTCTTCAAAATTGCCACCTTTTTTGATTTTCTTTGATTTTTGGGTATCTTCAACTTTTGAACTTCGTTAGAATTTTGATCTTTTGATCTTCACTTTGATTGCTCCAAAATTCTTACAAATTTTATTGTAATTTCTCTATCTTTTTTTTACATGTAACTCACTTTTTTTTTCACTCAATACCTACATGCTTAAACAAGGGTGCTCAACTTCAACCTTTATTGATTAAGGATAATAATTTTCCTAGATACATTTCAAGTACACGATGCTAAACTTATTGCATCCCTCAAACTAAGCGAGGTTGTGTTTTTGTCCCATGATTTCACTAGAATAAGGGAGACCACAAATGCATTAAAACGTGTATAAGCTTGACTAAACATTTGGATCTTCATGCAATAATCAAACATAACACTAGCATGATTCCTAATTGCTTTACCAAATTTTCTAAATTAATCCTAACAATTTTTTTTATTTTATGCAAAAATTTCAAAATTTTAACTAAAATTTTAACTAATGTAACCAACCCCCTACCCCACACTTAATTTATGCAATGTCCCCATTGCATATTATGCATGATAAAGAACAATAAAATAAAGAGAGAACTGGAACAAACTCCCCTAGGGTAGTAGTGGCGAGGTCGATCTTCTTCATGTTAAAGCTCCATCTTCAATTGACTTTAGACATGGGAACAACTCATCCATGCCTTGGGTGTCATATCTTGTGTGGGAAAGCTCCAAAAAAATGTTGGAAAAATACTCGGAAATCTTCAGAAATTAAACTCTAAGGAATATGAGTGAGACCCGTAGTAAATATGAGCAGAATATAAGCCTTGAGAATGAAAAAGTGATAGACTCGTCGAGTCTATACGGAAACCCGTCGAGTAGCAGCGTATCAAGCAAAAAAATCATGGAATTGAACTCGGACTTGTTATGTAGGTAATGTGCACTCAAAGAGTCCATCGCTGAGTGAAAAAAATAAATATTCTACTTTTGGGTTCCGTTTCTGATGTGGATGGGTATGATATCTCAGTGTATTTTCTTCAATTTTATTCAACAAATAACACTCTAAGACCCTCCTTGAGAACGGACTTGACCCTAACTCATGCACATTCTCATCTGGACCCGATCCTCACTCTAAACTTGACAATTGAGACTCTTGCATGCATCCAATCCTTCAATCTGAAAAGAAAACAACCACAAGTAATAAAAGAAAACAAATTCCTACATAAACATCCTACAAGTTCATCACCCAACACAAAGAAAAGTAAATAGTCTTAAACATCAACAACACAATAAAATAAAGCATCAACCTTCCTCCTCGTCTTCATCTCCTCCGGCTCCACTTCCACCTGCTTGATTTCCTTTTGCTTGCACCCTTTCATCCCAACTGGAGATATACGGGAATCCGGGCCTTGGTGTAAAATGCATTTGCTCAATAAACAAGCAACAAACTCATTTACAAAGTTCACTCCCCGCCCGATGTCGTCTTGGTATCTTTGCAGCTCCATGTTATACCAATCCATAGGTAGCTCCTCATCCACCGGAATAACCGGTGGGTATTGTGGCACCCGCTCTCTCCTTTGCCTTACCCTCCTTCCTGGTTCTTCTGGCACTAATGGTTCATCATCATTTCGAATGCTAACATGCCCCCTCCATAAACCTCAATGATCCTACCCCTCCTAAATAATGGTGTGCTGAAGGGAGGACTAGGAATCATAGTCAATGATCGTGCCTCTGGTCGGTCCAAAATACCATAAGTTCTCGCAAGCCTTATCACAAACACGCCACCATTGATTTTTGAAGTCCCCCGCTCTTTCACTGCCCCCTCTGCCAAGTATTTTTCTATGCAATATGGAAAATTGCAAAATACATTAGGAGTAATAATACTCCACATGTAGAAGATGTCGAGAGTGGGGACATTATCGTCATCCTTTCGCATGTTTATAGAGCTCGCGATCAGACGATGTATTAGGCGATGAACCGGGGAACGGATGCTCCCCTCTTGAGCGGATGAAGGAATGTAGACCCGGTTGGCAATGGTGTTCCACCAAGTAGAGGCAACCACACCCTCGGGCAAGTCTTTGTGGCACTGCTCCAAAAATGACTCAAAAGTCTCGGACATGATCTCATTCTGATCATAAATTCCCAGCCTCCATGCCAGCTCTACAATGCTGCACTGGCGAAACTCTCCTCCAAGGCATATAGAAATGATGTTCGGACTATAGTAGTCATCACCCCGAAAAGAGATGGTGGCAAAGAATTCCCAGCAAAGTTCTTGATACACGGGCTCTTGAAGCTAAAACAACTGACTCCACCCGTCACAGATTATTTGTACGCCATTAATTTCACAAGACTTGACCAAATAATGGCGTAGTGCTTCTTCCAGCCCAGCTTGCCCCATCCATGACCAGTCCAACTCATTAGGAACATATATTTCCTTTCGCTTCAAAGCCTCCAGCTTGCTTTTTGTACGTGTGAGTGAAGACTTGTTGGTGATGCTTGGAAAAGTCAACCATGGGATGTCCCCATAACCGCCTCCTCGTGAGCTTTGACCTCTCCTAGACATGGTTCCTGCACAGCAAAGAAACCAGAAAACCACAAGCAAAATACCAAAAGTATTAAAAAAAAGGCAAAATATTGGGCATCAGCAGCATGGACTCGTCGAGTCCACGAACTACTCGGAGAGTAAGACGAACAACGGGAGTCCAAATCCGTACTGATGAAATTAACCAGCAAAATCCATAAATTATTTCAGGGGTTTGCTTCGGTATGTTCCAGGAGTATATAATTGTAAAAATTTACGTCTAAAACGTCCTAATTTGTCAAAAATCAAAACCCTAAAATCCAAGTCTTCCCAAAATCGGGATTTTCCATAAATTAAGGGTGATATTTCACCAAAAATCAAAATTTGTAAAGGATTAAGGGATAAAGCTGTTACCTTGTTGTTTGAATTCGCAAAACAAGAGAGGATTCAAGATTAAGGGCTAAAGTTGTTACCTTGTGGGGGTGGCGGCTCGTATGAATGGCTAAGTGTTTGCAAATTAGGGTAAAAACCCCTCTTTTACAGAATGTAATAAAAATCTTTTTTTGGGTAAATACGTGTACTCATCGAGTAGGCAGACCTACTCGGCGAGTAGACGCCTAATTCAACGGTTTTTTGGGATTTCTGAAATGGACTCCTCGAGTAGCCTTAGAGGCTCGTCGAGTTTTTCATTCTGTGAAAAATTTAAGTTTGCAAAATGTATGCCACCCCACACTTGAGCATTGCTTGCCCTCAAGCAATCATTTTAAACACAAAAGAAGATTGATAAAAACAAATCCTAAGCAAAAAAAAACGAAAAAGAGAAGAAAAGAAAGCAAACTCTAGGGTTGCCTCCTGGAAGCGCTTCTTTTTAAGGAGTCATTAGCTGGACTCCTTCCTGCTTACGTTTCTGTAATCCCTTCCAATAGCAACCCTTCTTCAAGTTCTTCATTTCTCGGAATTCCTTCTTCATATTTTTTCACCCTATGACCATTGACCTTGAAAGGAGTTCCATCTCTTGATATTAGCTCAATAGCTCCATGTGGAAAAAATTTCTTTACTATAAATGGACCATCCCATCGTGTCTTAAGCTTGCCCGGAAATAGTTTAAGCCTTGAATTAAAAAGTAACACCTTTTTGTCCTTCGCAAAAGTCCTTATTACCCTTGAGTCTTTTGCCATGCCAATTCTTGGTCTTTTATTTGTAAATTAAGGAACTAGTGTAAGCCTCATTCCTAAGCTCTTCCAAGGCATTCATTTGCATTAACCGGTTAGTTCTAAGTTCAGCCAAATCAAAATTGCACACCTTTAATGCCTAATAAGCCTTGTGTTGTATTTCAACCGGTAAGTGACAATTTTTTCCATAGACTAGCCTATATGGTGTAGTACCAATAGGTGTCTTAAAAGCTGTTCTAAACGCCTATAGTGCATCATCAAGCTTTTCCGACCACTCTTTTCTATTACTTCCAACCGATCTTTCAAATATTCTCTTCAACGCCCTATTTGTAACTTCCGTTTGCCCACTCGTTTGAGGATGATAGGATGTTGAAAATCTATGGTGAACACCATATTTTTGCAACACCTTAGCTAATTGATCATTGGAGAAGTGAGTGCTCCGGTCACTAATGAGAGCTTTAAGAACTCCAAATCTTGAGAATAATTTCTTTAAAAATCGTACCACCACCCGAGCATCATTAGTGGGTGATGCTTGTGCCTCCACCCATTTAGATACGTAATCAACCGCCACCAAGATATATTTATTTCCTTTATACATGGGAAAGGGTCCCATGAAGTCAATCCCCCACACATCAAATATTTCACACACTTGGATGCTATGTTGGGGCATTTCATTTCGGGATGATATATTCCCCGCTCTTTGGCATGAGTCACATTCCTTGACATATTGAGCAACATCCTTAAAAATTGTAGGCCAATAGGACCCAATATAAAAAATCTTCTTTGTGGTGTAATGTGCTCCATGATGTCCTCCGGCGGGTCCACTATGGCAGTGTGCCAAAATTTCTTGACTTTCCTTCCCGAATACACATCTTCTTATCATTCCATCCGCGCAGCTTCAAAAAAGGTATGGCTCGTCCCAAAAGTAGTATTTAATTTTCGAAAAGAATTTCTTTTTTTGTTGGCGAGTCAAATCTTTTGGGATGTATTTTGGTTGCTAAATAATTCGCTATATCCGCAAACCATGGCACTTCTCCTGCTACTACCAAGATATATTCATCGGGAAAATCATCCCCAATTTTATCTTCTTCTAACTTCTCCAAAAGTGGGTTCTCTAGTCATGATAAGTGATCGAAAGCTACATTTTCCATCCCTTTTTTATCGCGTATTTTGATATCAAATTCTTTTTGAAGTAGAACCCAACGTATCAATCTAGGCTTCGCATCTTGTTTGGCAAATAGATACTTCAACACGGAGTGATCGGTAAAAACAATTGTCTTGGATAAAACTAAGTATGGCCGGAACTTGTCAAAAGCATATACCACTGCTAACAGCTCCTTCTCGGTAGTAGTGTAGTTCTCTTGAGTCGGATTCAATGTCTTGCTTGCATAATAGATTGGCTGAAAATGCTTGTCATTTCTTTGTCCTAAAACAGCTCCCACTGCAAAGTCACGAGCATCACACATTAGCTCAAAAGGGAGACTCCAATTTTGAGCCACCATAATAGGTGAAGTAGTCAACTTTTTCTTCAACAAATTAAATGCTTCAATACATTCTTTAGAAAATTTGAATGGGGCGTCCTTCAAAAGAAGTTGAGTCAAGGGTCTTGTGATCTTCGGAAAGTCTTTAATAAAGCGCCTATAAAACCCCGCATGGCCTAAAAAGCTTCTTACCCCCTTGACATTTGTTGGAGGTGACAATTTGGCTATAATGTCCACCTTTGCTCTATCCACTTCTATCCCCATCCTTGAGAACATGTGTCCTAGCACAATTCCTTCCTTTACCATAAAATGACACTTCTCCCAATTAAGGACAAGGTTGGTCATCTCACATCTTGTTAACATTAGATTCAAGTTGGACAAGCAATCTTCAAAAGAGGACCCAAAAACCGAGAAGTCATCCATAAAAACCTCCATAAACATTTTGATCATATCATGAAAGATAGCCATCATGCACCTTTGGAAAGTAGCTGGTGCATTGCATAACCCAAAAGGCATGCGTCTATATGCAAATGTCCCACTCGGGCATGTAAAAGTGGTTTTCTCTTGGTCTTGTGGGTCGATTGGAATTTGAAAGTACCCTGAAAACCCATCGAGAAAACAATAATAAAGATGACCGGAAAGCCTCTCAAGCATTTGATCGATAAAAGGCAATGGAAAGTGATCCTTGCATGTGGCCTCATTTAGCTTCCTATAGCTGATACAAACTCGTAACCGGTTACCATCCTTGTTGGAATTAATTCGTTGTTTTCATTAGCCACTACCGTCATGCCTCCCTTCTTCGGAACCACTTGGATCAGACTCACCCATGGGCTATCGGAGATCGAATAAATGATTTCGGCATCTAGTAATTTCACCACCTCCTTTTTCACAACTTCTTGCATGTTGGGTTTGAGTCTTCTTTGGCGTTGTACTACAGCTTTTGATCCGTCTTCTAAGTTGATTTTGTGGGAACAATAGGCCGGACTAATTCCCCTTATGTCGGTTATCTTCCATGCTATAGCACCTTGCCTCTTCTTTAGTACACACACAAGGCTCTCCTTCTCATGTTTGGCCAAATCAGCAGCTATAATTACTAGTTTTTGCTGGCCATCTTCAAGAAATGTGTACTCCAAGTGATCTGGTAGTGCCTTGAGCTCAGTTTTTGTGTTCTATATGCTGAACACGTCGAGTCCAGTAAGGGGACTCGTCGAGTCCGGTGTAATTTTCACGACTGTTCGGGATTCTTCGAATGGACTCGCCGAGTCGGTCGAGGCTACCTAGCGAGTCGAGCTTTTTGCTCTTCTGATCAGATCGTTATACTCAGCTTCCTCGAGCAGTCTTTCTAATCCAATAGGTCCCTTTCAGCATCAAACTCTTCTTCAAATGAGACGGTGGACTTGTTTGGTTTATCTTCATTCCAATCTTCCAACAATTCTTCCAACATGTCAATCGAAAATGTCGTGTCATCACTACTCCTTGCATGCTTCATGGATTGATCAACTCCAAAAGTGACTAATTCGTCTCCTACCCGAAGGGTAAGTTTAGAGTCTCGCATGTCGATAATAGCACTTGTTGTATTAAGAAAAGGTCTTCCTAAGATAATCGGGACTTAGGGATCCGCTTCCATGTCTAAAACTATAAAGTCCGCAGGGAACACGAACTTGTCCACTTTCACCAGAAGATCTTCACAAATTCCCCTAGGAAATGTAACCATCTTGTTTGCTAGGTGTATTGCCATACGAATGGGCCTTGGCTCGGGAAGATCTAACTTTTTGAAAAACAAGTAAGGCATGAGATTTACACTTTTCCCTGAATCAGCTAGTGCATAAATGGTAGCCAAGTTTCCAAATTGGCAGGGCAATGTTAAACTTCCCAGATCTCCTTTCTTCTTAGGAAGTTTGCTCAACATAGCAGCTGACCAGTTCTCGTTTAGGACCACCTTCTTCACTTCTTCCATCTTCCTTCTATTAGTTAGAAGCTCCTTGAGAAATTTGGCGTATTTTGGCATTTGAGCAACTGCTTCTATGAATGGTATATTAATTTGAAGAGCCTTTATATGTTCTAGAAACTTCTAGTAGTCTTCTTCATTCTTTTCTTGCCTAGCTCGGGCTGGGTATGGCAGTGGAGGCTGATATGGCTTAACAGGAGGTTTATTTTTCTAATCAGGTGTCAGACTCGTCGAGTCCATATCATGGACTCGGCGAGTAGAGTCTGGGTTCAGCTAGGTCTGATCTTGATTCTGCCCTTCTGCCTCCTTCTCTTGTACCGGCTTCGGATCTTCGTTCTGAATAGGGGCCAGAGGGGTTATAATCTTCCCACACCTAGTTATGACAATGTTTATATGTGCGCCTTTCGGGTTACTTTCGGTATTGCTCGGAAGTCCACCCGGTCTTCTCTCATTCACGTGTTGTGCAAGTTGCCCTAGCTGCTTTTCTATGTTGAGAATAGATGATTGCTGATTCCTAAGCAAAGCTTGTTGATCTTTCATCATAAGTTGGTGTTCTCTCAACAAATTTTCTTGATCTTTAAGTGTAGCATCGGTATCATTGTGTCGTTTCTCCGATGCGGCTACGAATCTTGTAAGCATCTCTTCCAAATCAGCTCTCTTCTCCATAACCGGTTCCTCCTTTTGATAGAAACCCCATTCTTTTTGCTTGAATTTTTCCTCCTTTGCTTTTTTATACTCGTCATACGGGAGCCATTCCTTCTTTGGTTTTTGCTAGTTGTCATCAAATCTGTCGCCACTTGAATAGAATACTTGAGCCTTCTTGTTTCCATTCTCATCCAATCACAATCCTTAGTGAGGTGAGGTCCTCTACAATTCTCACATCCTACCCGAATAGCATGGATTGTTTGATCCATCTTAGTCATCCTTCTATCTAAACTATCTAGTTTAGCCATCATTTCTGCCATGCTATCGTTAACAGTGTTCACTACCCCCCCTACTTACTTAATTTCATGGGTTATGATATTTTCTAGAGCGTTTAAAGAACTCCTCAATTAATTCCTTGATCACCGGGGGTGCCTTCTTTGTGAGGGGTCCTTGCGAGTCAAGGAGCTCCCTAGTTGTTACATTGACTCAATCTTAGAAGATGGAGACTTATTGTTGGCTATTAAGATCATGATGTGGGAAATTCCTTAGTAGACTTTTGTATCTCTCCTATGCCTCATAAAGGGACTCTCCGGGTTGTTGTTCAAAGTTGGCTATAGCTTTCTTCAACTTGGCTATTTTTGAAGGTGGGCAAAACTGGTCAATGAATTCTTCTTTCATCTTAGCCCATGTAGTGATGGATCTAGGAGGGATTGACTTGAGCCAATCCTTTGCAGCACCTTTGAATGTAACTGGAAGCATACGAAGCAGCTGGGTTTCGTGAGGCACATTTGGAACATTAAATAATCAACTACATCATTAACTTCATCCAAGTGTTTATAGGCATCTTCGTGGTCTTTTCTGTAGAAGGGGGTCTCCTTGAGTTGAGCAAGTATGTGACCCTTGAGCTCAAAATTGGCAGTCACGAGAATTGCGGGTTGCACAAGTCCCGGGCCGGTATCATCTCGTATGCACTTCTTCCATTCGCCCATGGGAACTTCATCGACGTTCGCCATGGTGTTGTCAAAGTCACCTTCTAGATCGCTACCTTCTCCAAATTCGCTTTCTTCCCCTTCGGACTCGTTC
The DNA here is from genome assembly GCF_002870075.4 of Lactuca sativa. NCBI lineage: Eukaryota > Viridiplantae > Streptophyta > Magnoliopsida > Asterales > Asteraceae > Lactuca > Lactuca sativa. Next base: position 81,856,570 of record NC_056630.2, on the reverse strand, counting down.
ACGATGTCTTCCTTGATTGGGTCTTCATTTGCCAAGGAAGAGGTGCTAGATGTTCCTGATTTGCTTCTCTTTTTCTTGCTAAAAACGGACTTTAGATTCTTCAAAGGCGAGTTCTTTGAAGAAGCGGATTCTCCAATGGCTTTTCCTTTGTTCTTCTTTAGAGAGGACTTCGGGTCTTCAAGTGGAGGAACCAAAGGCGTATTGGATCCTCGGGTCATGTAACAACTGCAAACAAAGTAAGAAAAACGCGTAAAAAGAACAAAAAGAAAATAAAAATAAAAAGTGTGAACCAGAGATAGACTCGCCGAGTAGGTTCGACTGCACTCAGCGAGTTCAAGGCAGAAACAAAAAAAAAATTCTAATTAAATTTCTAAAATAGAAAACTATTAAAACTAATCCTAATAACTAAATTACCTAAAAATAACTTTGTGCAAGCTAAATCTCACACAAAGGATTGATAAAACTAGAAATTAGTGCTAATTTTTAAACTGTTCCCCGGCAACGGCGCCAAAAACTTCATGTGTGTTTACAAAACTAGTTTTAATCCTACTTTTAATTATAAAACTGACACACAAAGGCAGGACCTATCAATTGTGGTGTAGCTAAATAAGTAGGGTATCGAACTCAGGGAACGGAAAATTAAAACTATAAACTAGAATTAACTAAAAACAAGTAATAGAAATAGGGGTTTCTCTAGTTTTGCAAGACTAGAAACTTAACTAAAACTTAACTACACAACTAAAAGCTGAAAACACGTAAAAACAAACTAAATTCAATAATCAAAAAGGGTTTCTGTTTAGGTTCAACTCATTTACTCCTATGGTTAGTTTTTATGATAATATGATAGATTAATTGTTATTGGTTACCGACTCTGGTGATTAGATTCACATTCGCTATTACTAATCCTTAGAAAACATATCAATTAAAGCAATGGTCAGTTGATTAAACTAATAGATTTCCTAGTTTAATTATTCGGGTTAAATAAGACTTGTAGCTAGCTAATTAATTTTGGTGATTCAATTAACCTCTTGTTAATGGTGTATCACACAAGATCACACATTAATTTACCCATTCTCTAATTAATCCTAGTTTCATGTTCATTATTCCTAGGCATATAGTATTGTGTTCACATAAATTATATGAGATAAGCAATTAAGAGATATTCATGCAGCTTAATCACTTAGCAATTAATAGAAAACAGTTATGGTTAATGCATAAGGGTCTTTAATAAGCTTAATTTAACAATATCACCAACTAACAATTAATTAAAAGAGTAAATTAAACCATAGGAGCAAAATTGTTTTCCCCAAACAGAAACTAACGAAATTAGTTCATGAATTCAGTGTGTGAAAGCTTAAAAACGAATTCAAATAAACCTAATATAATTCTATTCAAATAAAAAGTGGAAAATTAAACCTAAAGTGCCTTAGTCTCTTAAGAATGAAGGATTAGGGTTCTTCAACGTTTTCCAGAGCTCCAAGACTTCCTTGATCGCCAAGTGTTCCACCAAAAATCCAGAGAGAGTCCTCAATTCGGGTTTGTGAAGTCTATTTATAATTTTCTCAAAACAGGGGATACCCGTCGAGTAGCCAACTGACTCGTCGAGTCCCCCTTGAGGAATCTGTATACAACAAGGACTCCACGTTTCGCTTCGCGAATCTTCGTGTCTACTCATCGAGTAGAGGACCCTACTCGCCGAGTAGCTTCAGAATTAAGCCTTTTTCTTCTTTCTTTCGTTCCCGAGCTTCCGTTCATATCTCCTGCTTCCTTTTGCTTCCGAGCTTCTTTTTTAGACTGAAAATATAATTTGAACAATATTAAGTATCTTTTGTCCATAATATGAAATTAATTAGCGAATAAATGATAAAAAACCAACATAAAAATATAGCTAAATATGCAAATATCAATAAGCAATGGTTAGTTTATTTCTTTGGTTTAACATTGAATCATTGAATTTACTTAGAACATGGGCTTTATGATGGTAGAAATCATCTCTAGCTTATGAATCATAACTCCTTTATGGATGTGTAAGCATTGACATCCTCTAGGAATTGAGGATTCCTTCATTATTAAGGCTAATCAACTTCTTGGGTTCAATTGCTTCAATTGGATCTTTGATTTTGATTAAGAAGGTGTGTTGTGGGCTTCCCCAACCTCCATATAACTTATGAGGAATCTTGGCATATCATGTTTCATGATTGCTATAACCAATTTGGGATGAATGGTAAGCTTCATATTAAATCCTAATGATAAACACACAACTGTTCATTGTGTTGAATTGCCTTGGTTTACCAATTCTTTCCAATATTTGAGCATCTCATCATCTTGCTTAATTGAAAGCTTTTTAGTTATTCAAGTCTTTTAGTTTTTAAGCAATCACAATACCCCCTAGTTTAATTGTAGTTAGTTAGTTTATTTACACTAGTTTTATTAGATTGCATTAGTGATTGAATACAACCATTTCCCCGAGGATCAATACCCCTTTTTACCATTATATTATGTTTTATTTGCAAACAAAGGGTGTAATTTGCATGGTGGACTTGAGATCCCACCAAGTTTTGGCGCCGTTGTCGGGGAAACTGGTTATTGTTATTTGATTGTTTATACCTAGGTCTACAAGAACCGGTGAACTACTCTACAATCCAGAAATTGAAAAAGAACCAAAAAGGTTGAAAAAGTTAGCCAAGCAAGAAAAGCAACAACATCTCGTTCAAGCTTCATCCTCTTCTCCACTAATCTACACAGAAGATCATGTTCATACTTCAAGTGACACCAACACCGAACCGAGTTCTCCAATTGTTGGTCATTCCTTAGAAGACATTCCGTTTGAAAACTACATAGCCATGAATCACACTTCACCTCACAATCCCAACCCAAACCCAAACAATCAAGATGCCAATACCCCACCCCAACAACCAATACAACAAAACCAAGAACCTCTCATAGATATGCCACCTTGGAATCAAACCCCTCCTCAAAACTAACCCGGTTATCAACAACCACAACCACAAAACCAAAACTTCTATAAAAAAACAACCTCAAAACAATGTTTTCCAGTTCAACCACCACAAGCACATCAACCAAATCAACCTTATTACCCACAACCTCCAATGTACCCACAACAACAACTCCCCTACAACCAATATCCTAACTACCAACCTTATCCACCGCAAATGTACAATCACCTTCAACACCCATATCAACCTTACCAACCACATCCCAATTACATGCAATGATATCCCAATAACCCTAATCCACCCAATCCCCCTCAAGAGTTGACACTTATACAAATGATGGAGACGGATGTTACTCACACACCCCTTGCTATTGTTTATACCGCAAACCACCGAGGAATCGAATTGAAGTCAAGTTTCATACATCAACTCACCAAATTCCATGGTTTGGATAGAGGAGATCCTCAAATGCATTTGAAATCTATTCACATGATATGTGTTAGCATGTTGCCCGAGCATGTGACATTGGATGATTTCAAACTAACCGATTTCCCGCTCACCTTGGAAGATAAAGCTAAAGAGTGGTTATTCAAATTACCACCAAGATGTATTCACACATGGAAGAGTTACTCAAAGCCTTCAATAGAAAGTTCTGTCCCACCTCCCGGATATCAAGTCAAAGAAGTGACATTTTGGGGATTTGTCAAGGGGAGAATGAGACATTTCATGATTTTTGGGAGCGATTCAACAATTTTTGTACAAGTTGCCCTCAAAACAACATACTCGAACAACTACTTCTTCAACAATTTTATGAGGGTATGAATGAAAAAGATTGGATGATGATTGATGCTTCAAGCAGTGGTGACATATTCAACAAGACACCTCAAGAGATAAGATCACTTTTTGGAACCATTTCTCAAAATCAACGGAACTTTGGGACTCGCAATGAAATGAAGAAAAATTCTTCACAAGTGGTTGGTGAAGTTAGCAACACCCAACACTTGGAATCAAAACTCTTGGACTTGACTAATGTGTTAAGTCAAATGGTGGTGGGAATTGGTCAACAATTGATGGTGTGTGGTATTTGCGCAATGACGGGGCATTATACGAATAAATGTACCACACTTGGAAGTGAACCGGAGGATTTTAATGCCATGAACTATATTTCGATTTATTCTTTTTTTCAAGAATTTCATAACTGGACATTGAACCCATTTCATATGATGGGAGTTGCAGGTGTATTGGGCATCAAGGTCAACCAAGACCCATGGGATTTCAAAACAACTACAACCTAAATTGGAGGAATAACCCAAACAACCCATACCCACCAAAGCAAAACCCACCAATTGTTATGATGAGACCCCAATATCCATAATAACCATCACAAAAACCTCCATATCCACAAACATCTCATCCACCTCCAAATTACCAACAACCTCATCAACAAGTCCAATCAAGTGGTTACCATCAAATGAGTCTTCAAGAACTCGTTACTTCTCTTGCTCAAAGCCAAACTCAATTTCAAAAAGAGACCAAGAACACCTTCTCCAACATTCAAGCACAAACTGGAGACTTGGCCACTGCTCTCAACAAGATGGAACAAAGGGGTAAACTTCCATCTCAAACCAAGAAGAACCCTAATGTGAGTGCAATAACCTTGATAAGTGGGAAAACACTTGGAGAAAGCAACCCTAAAAGAGTCTCAAGAGAAGAAGAAGATGAAGTTATTGTTGTTGAGCCTACAAAGGTTGTAGTTACTCCAAAGGAACCGATTGTGACAAATATTGAGCAACCTGAATCTTCCAACAAGACCATCAAGCCATTGGTCATACCACCACCCTTTCCTTCCCGGTTAGCCTTTTCCAAGAAGATAGAGGAAGAAAATGAATTATTTGAAACTTTCCACAAGGTCCAAATCAACATTCCACTATTGAATGTTATTAAGCAAATTCCAAGTTATGCAAAATTTCTCAAGGATTTGTGCACCAAGAAGAGGAAATTCAAGGAAAATGAAAAGATTCAATTCAATGCAAATGTGTCTACAGTTATCCAAAAGAAGTTACCTCCCAAATGCAAGGATCCAAGAATATTGCTATCCATTGTATCATTGGTGATTTGCATGTCGAAAGTGCCATGTTAGATCTTGGAGCCTCGATCAATGTGATGCCATATTCGGTTTTTCAATCTCTCAATGTTGGACCTTTGGAAGAAATGGGAGTAATCATTAATTTAACAGACAAGTCAAGTGTGTCTCCAAGACGTGTTTTGGAGGATGTGTTAGTACAAGTTAATCAACTAGTATTTCCTGCAGATTTTTGTATCATTGATCTTGAAGAGAAGACTCCTTCCAAATCATCTATGATCCTCCTTGGAAGAACTTTCATGAATACCGCTCACACGATCATTGATGTTCATAAAGGAAACATTACTATGGAGTTTGATGGAGAGATCATTCACTTCAACATCTTTGGAGCAATGAGGTACCCTAGCAACATTATCCCATTATACCGGGTTGATGTGATTGAGCCAATAAACGGGATAAACCCTAATGTATGCACACACAAGATTCTTATGGGAGAAGCACATAACCAAAAAACACTTTATTTCGGGTCAAGAAGTTCTTCTTTATCATTCACACTTAAAGATATTCCTGGGAAAATTGTGATCTCGATGGCACGGACCTTTCATTGTTATAAAAGTGTTTGATCATGGTGTGTTTGAAATCAAGAGTTTGGAAATGAACCAAATCTTCAAAGTGAATGGGCACCATTGAAACCATTTTATAAAGGCTTTCACACGGGATAATTCGACAACGTAACATTGGAAACTACGATTTATGAAGGTTGACAGAAGCGGGGATATGTCTTGGCAAAGACGTTAAATAAATGCATTGTAAATAAATAATCTCCTCTTGAAGTTTTGATGTTTCTAGGCTTGAATTTGGTCTAAAATAAGCATCTTGAGGTTTAGAAATGATCTTGGTAAAGTATGGAAGAAAACTTGAGCTTGTGGAGCGAAAAATTGCAAAAAAAAATGTCAAAATCTGCAACTTGCGTGAGTGCCCACGCAAACGTTGGACCACCCAACCCTACCCGCGCAAAATCTGAGCTCAAACTACCCCCACATGGGATGCATTATGATGTATGCATGCGGCTGCCCCCTACTCACGCAGAGTTTGCGAGGGTACCCGCGCAAATATGTCACTTCATAAGAAAATTTCAAGCCACTTCATATGCTTCCTTTGCGCGACCAAGATTTCATCCATGTGTATTTAGGTGGCCAAGGACTCCACCCACACATCATTATACGACCCATTTGTTGCTTCCATACCGTCCTCGCAGGCCTCTTCACCTTGATCTCGGTATGACCCTTCCTTACTCTCATCCTAAGCATTGAGGACAATGCTTAATTTTAAGCTTGGGGTGAGGTATTCTTATATTTTATTTTTTATTGCATTTAGATTGTATATAGTTGCATTTAGAGTAAGTCATTTAAGTCATTCATAAAAATTGCATAAAAATTTCTAAAATATTGCATATTTTGTTTCTTTCTTTTCTAATTTTCATACTTTTTAGATGCATTCTAGTTTAAGTTCATGCATTTTTGTTCTCTCTTGTCTTCTCATCCCTACAGGTACCATAGCGTCGAGTTATAAGTATTGAATCATAGATTGGTCCTGGGTCTTGATATGGAATTCCTTGTATTTGATAAATGGGACACGTTTTGAGCCTCACATACCACTTCTTGACCGCTTGTGTGGGGGTCAGATGCAGGTATCTTGATTGGGTCAAGGTGCGGAGGGATGTGGTTGGTCAAACCGATGTGTATGAACAAAGATTAGCCCGGTATGGTATTTTGAAGACAATGAAGACTCGCATCTTGGTTTTGGGGGGAATACCCCTTAGTACTCCCGAGTATCGTCCGAGCCTTACTTAGTTAGATTCTCACCACCCTTTTAAGATAGGTCATCATTTTTCTAGGGGTCTTAAGTATATAGTTAGATAGATTTTGTTTATCATGCCTTGCATTAAGGTGCTTGATGAACTTTGAAGTGGATCCCCCCACTTCACATCTTTTGGGACCAATTTGTTTTTTTGGTAACACCCATTTTTGAGTCATATCCCACCCTTTTTAGTTGATCTTGGCACATTGTCAATGATCATTAGGTGTTCATGTTAGCCTCCATCCTATGTTACATGGTGAAATTCCTTAGACCTTCCAAGAAGAAAACAGAAAAAATGAAGAATTTAGAAAAGCGAAGACAATAAGAAAAATGAAGAAAAAGAGCAAAACAAAAAGAAGAACAAGAATCCAAGTTCAAGACTTTCTTTCTTTTAATAAAAAAAAAGAAAAAGAAAAGAAAGAAGATCGAGCTACAAAGAGGCTGAAGACCAAATAACAGAAGTTCAAGATTGAAGATTTAAGTTGTTAGGTTTAGGTTTAGGTTAAGTAGAATTTTATTTTATTTTATTTTTGATTTTTTGTGAGAAAAGGCTATGACGATGAGACGGTAGATTGTAAAGGACAGTACAAGGGAGAACCCTCTGAAACCGGATGTTTGCCTGGAGGCCGTGCTGTAAAACCCTATTTCATATTGAACACTTTAGCCTGACAAATGTAGGAATCATTGTGTGTGAAGAGGCGTCTTTCCTTCATGCATTATGGTCTGCATTGGTGATTTAAAGTGCCCCCACTGGGTGCATCTCTGTTTCCTTTGTCTTGCACACCGCGACTACATCAAGTCGTGATCTATTCGCCCATTAAGTGGTTAAGAATGTGGTTTATGGCTCTAAAGTGGGGAACATTTTGAAGATGTGTAGGGTCCATGAAAGACTGATTCTGGCCATGTTGACTGATGTTGACCAACTCCCATACAATCGGCACATCATCTATAGTCACCTTACCCCTCTCTCGGGTATCCATAACATAGGTGACATAGTCGGAGTAACCCTGATAAAGAGAGCGTATGGCCCTAGCTACTGAGCATAGAACTAGCCCTCGTTAAGCTCTCTATCCCTGAACCACTAACTTTCCCCCACTTAGGGTCCAAATGTGTACCATCCCTATTGGGGCTTAACTAGTCCATCCCTACAATAACCTTGTTCCCGTACAATGGAATAAGAACCAAAACAATTGAATACTGCTCGCTGAACATCTATAGAACGTAATCCTGATGAACCCTCGATACACGAACAAATCAATCATCCGCAATATCAACCTCTAATGGACAATCCAGCTCCCTCGGAGCTCCAACAAACCTCTTATTGAGCACAAGAGATACGGAATCTAGGGTAGCCCCCGAATCAAACAATACCAAGGAACAGATACCGTTCACAAGGAACGATCCTAAAAAAACACACAAATATAAGCAGAGAAATCAACATAAATAAAGAGTTAAGAAGAAGAGACATACTCGTTACCACATCCGATGCAACATGAGCCTCTTCGGTTGTTAGCTAAAAAGCCCTGCTCCTCACAACAGGTGCATCCGCCTAGCCATGGCGACCATCAGTAATCCATAGGGTCGCTAGAGAAGATGCTAATACTGGTCCTCCTGATGCTAGACTCGGGCAATTGGCCTTCTAGTGGCCCTTCTGATTGCAATGGAAGCAAATCAGATACGATGTCTAGGTGGTAATGATAGTATCAGAACAATCCTTGCTAAAATTCCCTATCTTGTCGCACTTGTAGCAGCCCGAACCACCCGCTCTGCAAGCCCCATCATGCGACCTGCCGCATTTGCCACAACGGTTTTGACCCTGCTGGCCCTTCGACCTAGAGTCAAAACCCTTGGGTTTCTTTGCAGAAACCCTAATCGTCTGCCCACACTCCGCCTTCCTCTTCCATATGTCCTGAAAATCAATCTCTCGTTCTGGTGCCCTAGATATCATGTCGTCTAGAGTTGGGCAGGCAGAAAAACTAACAAACTCCCAGATGTCAGATCTCAACATTGATGGGTTTTATACATACAATCCTATGTGTGCATGCAACCCTAGATTTGGATCTATGTTTTCACTATTAGATACACAATATTATGAACACATGAATAAAACCCTAATGTAGCCTACTATTTTCAAAATTCATATAGAAGGTTAGATCACATACCTCTTGTTGTTATATTGCAATAACAACTTAAATCTTCAAAACCTAAGTCTTGAAAGCAAGTACCACAAGTGTAGTACCTCTAATGGCTCACAAACACCAAAAGCAATTGGAGAGGCTATAGAGAGAGAAGGGGAGAGGTAGAAATCGGCCTTGGGATCTCTTAGAAGCAAGTGGAGGAATTCTTAAGGCCTTGGGGGTCTTTATATAGGGTAGAGATTAGGGTTTCAGTCCTTATCCTTATCTAGTTGCTTGCCCATCAAGAAATCATAAGATAAGCCTTGATAACCCTTATCTCTTGGACCTTTGGACGATTTCAAGGATATCCTATCCCTTGAATTCGACCATCCTATAACTAGGATAACCATTGCCCTATTTTGCAACTATCACATAATTATAATTCAGTCCCTCTAGTTTAATTAATTACACTTGATCACAAAATTAATTCCTAATTAATTATTGACCGATATTAATTAAACAAATATGATTTCTCCTTTAATATATTATTCTTATAATATATTAATAAATCATAATAACCTCTCTCTCTATTTATTTCTCTAGTCAAGTTGCTTTGGTGAAGGCAACCCAAAAGGACCATGCACAACCGGGTCAAGTACTTACCAAATATGGTTACGGGCTTAGACACTAATCCAACAGTCTCCCACTTGGATAAGTCTAGTAACCACAAATGCAATGTACAACTCGATTAGCAATCATAGCTTTCAAAGACGTTGTCGAACTCTGATCTTATCAGTAACTTGTCCTTTAGATAAGGGATCGTACAGTCCTCTGTTTTGATATCGTGTAGACAATCTAATGAAGCATTATCATACTTATTGTCTAGCAATTAGTTTCTCGATCTCAGATTTATTTTACATAGAACTTAATTGAACACATCAATTCAGTCCTGACCGAGCCTGCACATAAGTCAAATCAAATCATCGAGCGGCCGTGATATCGCTTTTACCCTCTTGGGGTAGAAGTAACAGATAAACTTCGACTTATATGCATTTACTATTCGCTAATCAATCATTCACAACAATGTGTTTTATGACATCAATTTACTGATGTGGTTTCGTATTATCAATGCACAACCAATTAGTAAACAATAAACCATATATCTTGGTTTTAAGACCATATGATATTATCGTTTTGTGATCACTTGCGATACATTCCATAAAGTGATTCCAGCAAGCGTGGGTTTATTCCAATGCTCAAAACTTGTTCATAAGCACTCATGAACATTGCAGTAAACCTTTGCTATGTATAATACCATTTAGAAAATCTACACACCAATTCATGACAATCTTCATTCATACCTACTTCCAACATATGAACGATTGTGGACTGTTTGAATAATTCGATTATTCTTAATAAACTCAATTATTCTGGAAGTCAAAACATGCAAAGTGAAACAATAGTTAAACAATTAACATAAGAAAAAAAAACCTTAAATAATACTCCTTTATTTGATCATCAAATGTCAATTACATTTATCTATTACATGTTTCTAAACTATCTAATCCAAACTAATTTCATCCTTCAGCTCGATGCTCCTAGCGTGCTGCAAGTGCTTAACCCTACTCAGTCCCTTCGTAAGCAGATCTGTTGGGTTATCTTCTGATGATATCCTCTTAACTACGAGGTGTCCTTCTTCTACTCGATGTCTAATAAAGTGATACTTTCTGTCGATATGCCGAGATCTACCATGATCCCTTGGTTCCTTGGTCAAGGCAACCGCTCCTTCATTATCACAGAAAATTTCCATAGGCTTCTTTATGGCAGGCACAACTCCAAGGTCATTAATGAAGTTCTTCAACCATATCGCCTCCTTTGATGCTTTGCTCGCTGCAATGTACTCTGATTCGCACGTTGAATCATCTACGGTTTCTTGTTTGGAACTTTTCCAAGTCACTACTCCTCCATTAAGGGTAAAGACCCAGCCCGACTGCAAACGGTAGTTGTCCCTGTCGGTCTGGAAGCTTGTGTCACTATACCCATGCACCTTTAAGTCATCACTCCCTCCGAGGACGAAAAACCATTCCTTGGTCCTCCGAATGTACTTAAGTATATTCTTGACTGCAATCCAATGAGCTTTGCCCGGGTTCCCTTGATATCTACTGACCATGCTCAAAGCAAAGGCCACATCAGGGCGAGTACAAGTCATAGCATACATGATCGAGCCAACTGCGGAAGCGTAAGGTACTCGGCTCATCTCTGTTATCTCGACTTCGGTACTCGGACTTCGAGTCTTACTCAACTTGGCATTACTCTGTATCGGTAGTTCTCCCTTCTTCGAGTTTTCCATACTAAAACGTTTTAGTACCTTATCCAGGTAAGTATTCTGACAAAGTCCTATTAGTATCTTACTTCGTTCTCTCACTATCCTTATTCCCAAAATATAGGAAACATCTCCAAGGTCCTTCATAGCGAAGCACTTCCCGAGCCAGGAATTAACCTCCTGCAGAGTCGGGATGTCGTTTCCTATGAGTAGTATGTCATCGACTTACAAAACGAGGAAGCTAACTATACTCCCACTGGCCTTGACATATACACATGATTCATCTTCGCTTCGTACAAATCCAAAATCTTTGACTTTCTCATCAAAGCAAAGATTCCATCTACGAGATGCTTGCTTAAGTCCATAAATGGACTTCTCAAGCTTACACACTCTATTGGGATGCTTCGGATCGACAAAACCCTCTGGATGAGCCATGTAAACATCCTCAGCCAACTTCCCATGAAGGAAAACAGTCTTGACATCCATTTTCCATATCTCATAATCATGAAATGCAGCAATGGCTAGCATCACTCTAATAGACTTTATTTTCGCAACTGGGGAGAAGGTCTCATCATAGTCAACTCCGAGAGTTTGAGTAAAGCCCTTCGCCACCAGTCGTTCCTTATACGTGTGCACATTCCCATCCACGTCAGTCTTCTTCTTGAAGATCCATTTGCACCCAACCGTCTTACGTCCGGGCATATTGTCAACCAAATTTCAAACTTGGTTGTCATACATGGACTGAATCTCACTGTCCATCACCTTTTTCCATTTTGCAGACTTTGGGCCTGCCATGGCTTCCTTATAGCTATTAGGTTCATCTAGATTTATTAGTGTACCATCACTAATATACGTGTCCCCTTGGGTAGTAATATGAAAACCATAAAATAGGGATTGAACTCTAACTCTTTTGGAACGTCTAAGAGGTAAGGACTCGTCAATTGGTTCAACCGGAGTTTCCTCCTCGGGTTGAGCGCCAGCGGTAGAGGTTCCTTCATTGCTCGATTCTCGAATCTCTTCAAGATCGATTTGCCTCCCACTGTCTCCTTGGCTTATGAGTTCTCGCTCTCGGAAAACCCCTCTCCTCGCAACGAAGACAACATTGTCACTCGGTCTATAGAAGAGATATCCAAAGGATCTCTACGGGTAGCCGATGAATATACATCGCTCACTACGAGGTTCGAGCTTGTCGTGAGTCTCTCGTCTTACGAAGACCTCACAGTCCCAAACCTTGATATGTGCCAATGAGGGAGCTTTCCCTGTCCACATCTCGTGAGGTGTTTTGGCAACCTTCTTTGTAGGGACTCGGTTAAGGATATGGGCGGCAGTCTCTAAGGCATACCCCCATAATGAGATAGGTAGTGAAGCACGACTCATCATAGAACGAACCATATCTAACAAGGTTCGATTACGTCTTTCTGCCACACCATTCAACTGCGGTGTCCTAGGTGGCGTCAATTGCAAAACTATTCCACATTCCTTGACATAGTCGTGGAATTCAAGACTTAGGTACTCTCCTCCTCGATCAGATCGAAGCATCTTGATTTTCCTGCCCAATTGATTCTCCACTTCATGCTTGAACTCTTTGAACTTTTCAAACATTTCTGACTTGTGCTTGATTAAGTAAATATACCCATATCTACTATAATCATCGGTGAAAGTCACGTAGAAGCGGTTCCCATCCTTTGTGGTGGATCTAAAGGGCCCACACACGTCGGTGTGTATGAGATCCAATAAACCCTCACCCCTCTCACAAGTGCCAGTGAAGGGTGACTTGGTCATCTTTCCAAGTAAACAAGATTCGCACGTGTCATTTTTCCTAAGGTCGAATGACTCCAACACTCCATCCTTTTGGAGTTGGGCTATGCGCTTCTTGTTGACATGTCCAAGACGATAATGCCACAAGGATACTCTATCCACACTATTGGAAGAATCCATACACAACACATCATTTCCTAGGTTATCTACAACCATAACAGTTTCATAAATTCCATTAAAAGACATTGCTTCAAAATATAAAACACCATTTAGACAAGCATAAATCGAACCATTCTCATTATTAAACGAATATCTAAATCCTTGTCTAAATAAACCATGAAAAGAAATGATGTTTCTTGCCATATCTGGCGTGTAGCAACAATTATTTAAATCTAAATTCAATCCATTACTAAACACTAAAGAATACACTCCAATCTTGGTAACAGGCGATGATCTTCTGTTCCCCATGATTAGATTTATTCTTCCAAGCTCCACATTCCTATTTCTTCCTAGTCCCTGCAAATCAGAACAAATGTGGGAACCACATCCAGTATCAAGAACCCATGAAATAGCATGAGACAAATCATTAGATTTAATTATGTATATACCTACATAAGATGGCTTGATCTTTCCATCCTTGATGGCTTGCAAATATTTCGGGCAGCTTCTCTTCCAATGCCCTATTTTGTGGCAATGATGGCACTCTACCTCCTTTGGCTTAGGGTTGGGCTTAGCAGGATCAACCTTGGTCCCACTAGAAGAGGAACCATCTTGGGACTTTCCCTTGCGGTGGATCTTCGGCGGAGCCTTCCTCTTCTTGCCCTTCCCTGCTCTATAGCCAAAACAAGAGCAGCGGATGGATTGGGAGTTGGTGCAACAGACTTGTCCTTTAGATTGCTCTCATCAGTCCTTAGGAGCCCTTGGAGTTTGCTTAGGGTGACCTCTTCCTTGTTCATGTGGTAGGTCATCCTAAATTGGTTGTAGCATGAGGGCAAGGAGTGAAGAACAATGTCGATGGCCAAATCCTCCCCAAAGTTAACATTTAACTTGCGAAGACGATCAACATATCTTGCATCTTTTGCAAGTGCACGGTAAGAGATTCTCCACTTCCCATCTTAGCGGTGATCATATTCGTGATGATCTCATAGCGCTCTTGCCTCGCGCTTTGGTGGTACCTCTCCATTAAGTCTTGATGCATTTCATACGGATACATGTCCTCATAGGATTTTTGGAATTATTGGTTCATTGTGGCTATCATGATGCAATGGACTTTCGTTGCATCACGTTCGTGGGTCTCAAAGACATCCATTTCCACGGGAGTAGCGACTTCTAGATTGATCTTCTCGAGCTTTTCGTCGAGGACATACTCTTTGTCCTCGTAGCGCGCAATCGTGCGAATGTATCTTATCCATTCGCTAAAGTTCGATCCATCAAAAGTCACCTTTTGACAAAGACTCATTAGCGTGAATGAGTTAGCAGCAGCGTTGTTTGCGTTAGCCATCTACAAATAGAAAGGACAAAGTTTGATTAGAATTGAATCCCTAATTAAACACCCAAAATGAAAAATTAGGGTTAGGACCCAACAACATTATTTACATATTAGAAAAGGGATGCCGTAATCTAACACGCAAATAATTTGAAGGTAAGTGAATGACGATTCACTAATTCTTCACCATGAAAAACATAAGATTAAGTTTTAAATGTTTTTGAGAATTCCTAGATTTTCTTGGAGATTCATTGAACTTTTCAATGGCATGTTTAAATCTCGATATGCCCCTCTCGTTTGTGACTGGGATGCCGAGGATCACAAAGTGGGTGTGAATAACCATGCAAATCTACATGGTGCCTTCATTGTTACAATCGCCTATTCGATGTGCCGGTAAACCACACACGCTCCATCGAACTATGATAAACAATGAATCACCCTTTGCCACCTTTTCTTAGAACCAATTAGTGGGTGTTTGGCAAAACTTTTTAAAATAACTTATTAGCTTTTTAGCTTTTCAAAAAGCTAATAAGCTAAAAAAGTGTTTGTGTAATTGAAAAGCACTTTTTAACACAACTTTTTGGATAGGAAAAAGTAAAGCTTTCAAAAAGCTGAAAAATCCTAGATTTTTAGCTTTTTAACCATTTTACTCTTAAAAAGCTGTTTTTCTTATCCAAACACTTTATAAAACCAGCTTTTCCTAAAAGCTATAAGCTAATAATCAGTTTTCTTAAAAATCACTTTTATGCTAAAAAAGCTAACCCAAACATGCCCTTACTGTGCCGGTTAACAACACACGCTCCACTAACTTCTCAGCAAGGGTGCAAAGTGTAATTTCATAGGATTGCATCAATTTCACTTTTGCCTAAAGTAACTAGGATTGGGAATTTGAAAAAAAAACGTTTAGTTACTTTATATTGATTCATTATACTTATTAATGAAGAGAGGATTGCCCTATCCTACCCGTTCGGCTAACGACCATCCACCAGTCAAGCAAGTGGTGGGTGTGAGTGTACACCCATTAAGCGTCATTTTATAGGCAGCAACCTTATACTCAACTTATAGACCGGCTTCGTGAATGAGGCATACTAACGGTAATATTAGCATTTTAATTATACATATATATTCATTAAGCTTGTAATAATATAATAGTATAGGGTGTATTTTAAACATTTCAAAATACTAGGGTTTTAATTTTCAATTTAAAATTTTCGAAATTTAATACCATTTAAATTAAAATTTTAATATTAAAACTCTTGATTTAATAATTATCTCAAATTAAACTATTAGTTTAAATTATTAAATCATAAGGGATTATCAAATCTTAAAGGATAATTATCATTTAAACAATTAACTTATCCTAATCCCTTTTATCCCTCTAAATTTCGAAAATGATGGGAGGGGATAATTCAAAATCTTTAATTACCATATTTAACCATTAAAAGATAATTACAACATATGAGATTATCCAAATCCCTAAAATTTAGGATCTTATCTTGGGAAGGAGGCTAATTCGAAAATCCTAGGGTTTGCAAACCCTAGATTTTGAAATCTTGCTTTAAAGGAAAGGATTTAGAAAACCCTTTCATAAATTTCGCAAATTAGGGTTAGGAAACCCTAATCTTGAAATTTCTTGCCTCCTAGGGTTTATTGGCTATAAACCCTAATTGTCAAGTTCATACAATTGTATAATACTAATTGAAAACAAGTTAACCAAAGGCTCTGATACCATTGATGGGTTTTATACATACAATCCTATGTGTGCATGCAACCCTAGATTTGGATCTATGTTTTCACTATTAGATACACAACATTATGAACACATGAATAAAACCCTAATGTAGCCTACTATTTTCGAAATTCACATAGAAGGTTAGATCACATACCTCTTGTTATATTGCAATAATAACTTAAATCTTCAAAACCTAAGTCTTGAAAGCAAGTACCACAAGTGTAGTACCTCTAATGGCTCACAAACACCACAACCAATTGGAGAGGCTATAGAGAGAGAAGGGGAGAGGTAGAAATCGGCCTAGGGATCTCTTAGAAGCAAGTGGACGAATTCTTAAGGCCTTAGGGGTCTTTATATAGGGTAGAGATTAGGGTTTCAGTCCTTATCCTTATCTAGTTGCTTGCCCATCAAGCAATCATAAGATAAGCCTTGATAACCTCTATCTCTTGGACCTTTGGACGATTTCAAGGATATCCTATCCCTTGAATTCGACCATCCTATAACTAGGATAACCATTGCCCTATTCTGCAACTATCACATAATTACAATTCAGTCCCTCTAGTTTAATTAAATACACTTGATCACAAAATTAATTCCTAATTAATTATTGACCAATATTAATTAAACAAATATGATTTCTCCTTTAATATATTATTCTTATAATATATTAATAAATCATAATAACCTCTCTCTCTATTTATTTCTCCAGTCAAGTTGCTTTGGTGAAGGCAACCCAAAAGGACCATGCACAACTGGGTCAAGTACTTACCATATATGGTTACGGGCTTAGACACTAATCCAACAAACATGTCATGGTATTGGGTCTTCCTCATCTCCTCATCTTCTTCGTACTAGGGTACCAACAAAGCTCTCTTTCTCTCTCTCTGAACTTGGCGACTATATCCACCATAGTCTCAGACTCTCAGTTGTTTATCTAATGTCTAGAAACTCCCTAACTAATTATTGCACCTCAACAATTGGTGCAAACTCTGCTCGAAACCGGGTCACAAAATCTGGACGGGTCATGACCTCAATGGTTGGGGCTCCCAAAGTATAGCCTACCTCCTCCCAGCAATCTCAGGCTTGCTCCCTCAGACATCCTGCATCGAACCTCACCTTCGACCCCTTGGGGCAGAAGCTCGTCATTTGGACACACTCAATGTCAACTATCCAATGCCTAGATGCAATGGGGTCCTTCATGTTGGATAACGTGTCTAAGTCCATAACTATATTTGGTATGTACTTGACCCGACCCGGCATGGTCCATTTGGGTTGCATGGCATCATGCATTTGGATAGACTAAATGGGAGAAATAACACTTTTGGTTTATTAATATATTATAAGTTCTAATATATTAATAGTATTATTTAATTAGTATTGATCAAGAATTAATTTGGAATTAATTAAGTGATCAAAAGATAACTAATTAAATATATAGGTTGATTATGTAAATCATCCACAACTTGTATAGTGGGCTAAAAGGCTCCATGGATTATCAAGTTGGGTTAAACCCATAGGATGCTCCATGGGAGTTATAAACCCATGGGTCATGGAAATGAAGAGTCATGTCATATTAGGGTTTACATGGTGTAACCCTAGATGTGACACACTATATAAAGAACATGTCATATACGAAAATCAGCTACACAAGTGGTTGCAAGAGGGCTAAGCCGATTTATACAAGTGTTATACATACTCTAAGTTATTCCAAAGCATTTGGTGTTGTGTGAAGCATTTGAGGCATCACACTTGGGGTGCTAGGCTCTCAAGGTTTTTCATGGAATCAAATCAACTACAAGGTATGTAATTCTAGCCATCTTTTAGATTAAAAGTTCCCCATGTATGCTAGATAGGATTATGAACCTTGGAAATCATATTTTGCATGTATTTTAGTTAAACATAGATCCAAGGTTTTCTAGGGTTGCATGTACACTTAGGAGTGTTAGAATGCTCAAAACCCATCAGTGGCATCAGAGCCTAGGCTTGCTTGTTAAATACTTGATGCAAAATAGTGAAAAAAAATCGATTTTTGAGCTGTCTGCACAGGGGACTCGACGAGTCCATGGGGGGACTCGACGAGTCCAAGTGAAAATGCATCCAACTCGGCGAGTCAATTCGTGCACTCGACGAGTTGGCCATGTAGAGTGTAAAATTTCAATTTTTGCTGTTTGAAATGGACTAGAAACATTACCCTAAACTGTTTTGGTGTTGTAAAACTTGTTTTAGATGGTGTAATGGTTGTTCTAATCCATTTACAATGGCTAATATCAATTTTTCATGATCTTATGTGTTCATATGTTCTTGAAACTTTGATATGAATATTCATGTTCTTATGAGTTTTTGATACATCATAGGAATTACTTGTTTAAATGTTTAATTCATGATCTTTATGTGTTTTAATAGAGTCCATAACTTGTTCTCAAGTTATAGATAACCAAAAGTCTCTTTGTGTTGAAAACGATTAAAAGAACACATAAGTTATAAAATGAAGAGTCTTTATTTTAATGACTCATAAGTTATGAATTTGAAAGGTTTTGTAAAGTTACAAAACTTGCCCTCAAGTTTTGGAACATGTAAAGTCACTTAATAAACTTTAGTTATAACCCCTATATTTTTAAAAGTTAAAAATCAACCCTTATACTTTATAATATTATAAGTTAATAATATATATATATATATATATATATATATATATATATATATAGAGAGAGAGAGAGAGAGAGAGAGAAGTAGGTTCATGCGAAAACATAAATATCTTGCGAAAACGCGAAAATAGATTTATCTTATAAAAATCAAACACGTGTACTATAAAAAATAAATTTATTAGCAATAAATTAAAGATAATAAGTTTACATTGGATCGTATTATGATAATATAGATTTAAAAATGTTTTTAACAATTACTTTTTTTTCACGTCCTTAACCATTTTTATATTCACGTTTTCATAATAAAAATGTCAAAAATCATACTTTGCTAATATGAAACAATTTCTCATCTATTATCGATTATCATAATGTATTTTAAAGTTTGGATGAATTATTGTCCAAAATATAATGTTGAGGTGGCACAATCTCATAAGTTTTTCTTGTTTTCGCAGATTATTTGCATTTTCGCATGAACCTTCCCATATATATATATATATATATATATATATATATATATATATATATATATATATATATATATATATATATATATATATATATATATATATATGTATGTATAAGAGCAAGTCGTCATACCATTAGTAGGTCTCATTCACGAAGTCGGTCTATAAGGGGGTATAAGGTTGCTGCCTATAAAATGGCAGCTTAATGGTGTCCACTCTCACCCATCACTTCCTTGATCGATGGAGGGTCATTAGCCGAACGGGTAGGACAAGACTTATAAATTCTCATAAAAAGTATGATGAATATTATAAAGTAACTAAATGTTTTATTGAATTCCCAATCTTAGTTACTTTAGGAAAATGTGAATAAGGTGTTAATCGATGAAATTACACTTTGCACTTTGTTTAAGTCGTTAGTGGAGTGTGTGTGGTTAACCGACACACTAACCTGTACTTAACAAGGTAGCTAAAGGGTGACTTAAATTTTATTATAGGTCGGTGGAGCGCGTGTGGTCAACCGGCACATCGATTGAGTGATAAAAATTAAGGGTACCAAGTGATTTTCATGGTTACTTCACACCTCGTTTTGTGATCCTCGGTATCCCAGTCACAAAACCTGGAGGGCACACTCGAGATTGGAACATGCCTTTGAAAAGTTCATTGAATCACAGGGATCACCCTGATGCGTGCATGCAAGGAGTACGCTGTGCGTACCTAGTGTACTGTGACATCCCCATTTTCACGGCCAGAAAAGACCGATTTTATTTATACTTTATAAAAATCAGAGTATCTCTTTTAAGAAAAACGTTGCGGAATTTGTTCCCAGAAAAACATGATAATTACATTATCAAAGCATTTCCGAAGAAATGTATTTTTATTCATTTTAAAACATTTGGGATGTCATCGTCAATACAGAAACATAAGCATAAACAGAACTTACATTCATTATCTCTAGTGATTTATATCTCCTTAATCTCTTAGTGTAATGTGACTTCATATCAACACCTGAGATATAAATAAGCTGAGTGGGTCAGGTTGGGAAACCTGGTGACTACATAGGGATTTCAATCCCACAATGTTATAACATCTATATAAAAACTCACACAATATACGATTTCCCCATATATATAATCAACTCTTATCCCACCCCGTCAGTCCTCACAACGAGACTATCCATACTCACAGACCTTAAATTTTACCTCTTACTCCGGATCTAATCCATGCTCTCGAGTCCTTAATTGTACCTATTCCATACTCTCAAATGAGGGACAAGTGACTATGTCCTGTCCATACTCCCGGACTAAGGACAACTGACTATGTCTTAATCCATACTCCCGGATTAACGACAGTTGACTGAGTCCAATCCATACTCTCGGACAAGGGATGAATGACTATGTCTAATTCGTGCTTCTGGATCAATGACATGTTTAAGGGTTCTATTCCCTGTATATATCTCACTCGTACTCATAAGGAGATACTACACAATGACCCTCATGACAAATTTTAGGTTTACTCATTACCCTAAATCATTATAAATACATAGGTATGTTCTTTAATACGTAATTCAGACAACATCAAATAATTCGCACATAAACATATATTTAATACATTCAATCAATACTTGTATTAAAATCATGTTCATGAAAGGTACTATGCACTCACCTAAAAAAGGTGGTGATTCTGCCTTCGAACAACGCTTCCTTATCTCAGAACAATTATCCCTCGATAAAACCTAGTATCAATATCACTAGGGTTTAGTCTAACGTTAACCGGGACTAATTAATAGTCTAGCTATTATTATTATATAATAAGCGTTAAACAACACTCTATATAACTCTTAATAATAGCCCAAACAGTTATTTTAAGGTCCTAATAATGTTACTATAATTATTTAGAAGCTGTATTAAAAATTGCGTAGGCGTAGCTCACTTACAGCGGGTTTTAAAGAAAACCGGGCTTCGCTTGGAGCAGCATTTCCGAACCGAAAGACACTTTTTCTCGGGACTCCGGTAGCCTCGGGGCTTCCTTCGGGAGCTAAGGGGTTTACCTAGGGTTTAGGAGGGTTTGGGGGAGCTAGAGAGATAAAGCAGTGAGAGAAAGAGTGGAGAAATGAGTGAAGAAGCCGACTGCCCTCGCTGCCTTTTAATAGCCTATGAGGCCTCGGTACGCTGGGCGTACCTCGGACCTACGTGGGGCGTAGATCTTCGTTTGTACAACATGTGTTGCGGCTTCGGTGGGGCGACGTGGCTTGCTCTGGTCCGCGGAAGGGTAGAACGTTAGGCGTGCGAGGTTTGTACGCGAGGCGCACACGATAGGCGGGGCGTCCGATGCGAGCGTTGGGCGTCTGAGATGCGACGTGTCAAGATCCGAAGTGAGCACCGTGGTCAGCAAGCGACGACCCTGATTGAGCCACGTCATCAATTTCGCATCAGATTTCGCAATTTGCACACACGACTTTAAAAATTCGTAACTTTCACATACGAGCTCCGTTTTCGACGTTCTTTATATCCACGCGTAGGCGGGAACGTACTCTACAAATTTCGTTTAGACTCCATCAGCTAATTTTGAATTTATTTTAAAAGTTATGTTATTAACAAGTCGGGACATGATTGGTCCGCTTAAAATTTCATAACTTCTTCATCTGATGTCCGTTTTCGTCCATCTTTTTATCGTTACGCTACTTTTAACGAGATCTTCGATTCTCGTTTAGGTTGTGTCGGCTAAAAATCGATCGATCTAATATTCGGATTTCGGGTTGTACACTGCTAAGCCGAAACTTCGAAAAATCATAACTTCCTCATACGAAGTCAGATTTGGGCGTTCTTTTTATTGACGCTCTAGGTTTAACGAATTCTATTGACTTTTGTTTAGGTCGCTAAGGCTAAAACTCGCTCTATCAAAATTTTACTATTTACGCTTTCCGGTATCGTGCCGGTTCCGTCGCGAAACTTCGACGGGTCATAACTTCTTCGTTATAACTCGGATTTCGGCGTTTTTTATATGTACATAAACCTTGTGACATAATCTACACCTTGGTTAAGATTATTTATTCTTAATAATCTTCTATCTAAAAGTCGTTTTCGACCCCTATTATCTCTAAATTGACTAGTCCGGATCTACGGGCGTTACATATACGCCCAAAGTACTCATGGACCCTTCATGACTTTTAATTGAATGATTGTTTAATTTTATATCTGGCGACTCGGGCGTTACACTTTGTGTGGATGCATTGTATATATGATGGGATATGTGGTATATAAATGAACTCATTAAGTTTTATGCTTACAGTTGTGAATAAAATGTTTTGATGTTGTGTGTGAGAAAAGTTCGGTAGGACTGTACATACGTATCAGAGATAATGATTTCCATTGTCCTGTAATTCAACTTTGATAACATTATGGTTTCAAACAAACGAATGTCACTTATTGTTTTTATGTTAAAGGTTTTAATTTTATATATATATATATATATATATATATATATATATATATATATATATATATATATATATATATATAGGGGAAGGTTCATTCGAAAATACAAATAATTTGTGAAAACGCGAAAATAAGAAAAACCTATGATATTGTGTCACCTCAACTTTATATTTTGGAAAATAATTCATCCAAACTTTGAAATACGTGATGATAATCGATGATAGATAAGAAATTGTTTCATATTAGCAAAGTATGATTTTTAACATTTTTATTATAAAAACATGAATTTAAAAATGATTAAGAACGTGAAAAAAAATTATTAAAACCGTCTTTAAATCTATATTACCATAACACAATCCAATGTAAACTTACTATTTTTAATTTATTGGTAATAAATTTATTTTTTTTATAGTACATGTGTTTGATTTTTATAAGATAAAATCTGTTTTCACGTTTTCGCAAAATATTTATGTGTTCGAATGAACCTACTTTTATATATATATATATATATATATATATATATATATATATATATATATATATATATATATATATATATATATATATATATATATATATATATATATATATATATATATATATATATATATATATATAAGTTGATTAATAAAAACTCGATGATGTTAAATGTTATTTTATCAATTTTCAATTTTCACTTATTTCGTGCTCGCTGTCGCCACCTTCACTTTTGCTGAAAATTGGTTTGGAAACAAACAAGCAGTAGTCTTTAGTCATATATTATATATGCTGTGTATGCAAGTGTTAGATATAATGCGTAGATTTTGATTCATTTTATGTGGGTACCTGCTAACTTTTGAATATTTTTTCTGGTAAATCTAAGTACCATTTCATGAAAATTAGACGAGAATAATGTAAATAGAATTTAATCGAAGGAGAATGATGTAAATAGAAGGTGGAATAATAAATTTGGTGTGAGTTTTTTAAAGAAAGGAATGGGATAGAAATGAAAAGAAATGGAATGATAATTTTTCTAACTTTTCTTTCAAATTTGGAAGGATTTAAAGAGAAATAAAATAAATGTTTTTTTTAATTTTTTAATTTTATTACTTTCTCCGACCTGGAAACCCAAAATATATTTTAATTTTAATTTTATTATTTTATTATTTTTTTTATTTTATTACTTTCTCCGACCTGGAGTAAGAAACATGAATATTGGATCAAGAACAAGTAAAGAAAGCACGAGCCACAAGCCCACAACTCACAATCACCGGTTCTCTACGAAAAAACAGCCCATGTTGAGTGCTTGGGCGTTGGCCCAATAATTCAGCCCAAAATTCATTGTGGGCATCATTTTCAGTTTTCGTCTGCAATTTTTTTTATAACATTTTTATAAATATAGTTTATTAGGTAAATCACCTGATTAAAGTGATTTCGATCACTCATATATGTTGTTTTACAAATATTAATGTTATCTTGTATTTGATTTTGACTTGTGAACGCAATTTCAAAAAGAGAAATTAAACATCCTCCTACATTTTATTCCTTTTAACCCTCAGGATATACACATTTCCTTTAATAACTTCTAAGCCATCATATATCGTAATCATATATACACATTTCCTTTTAAACGTCGAAGGCATCATATATATTACGAAATTCTGTTTTTAGCCTGTTTATAAATTGTGTTGTTGCTTCTCAGTGATAAATTATTTCACTGTCCCTCGTCTCATGGAGTTCATTATTTTATCATCTTTATACGACTTGGCTTGAAAATATTTGCAAGAAAGAAATGTTTTGTTGTTGAATTGTGGAATCTGATTCGTTTTCGATATAATTATAAATATTATTACGAAACCAATAAAACTCTATAATTCCCCTGTTGAAGTAGCTCTATTATCATAATCCTGTTAACCACATAATACTTTTTGCTATTTTTTTTTTATCATTATCCATTTAAGTGTTTGTCGATTCGAAATTCTAACTTTGTTGATATCTTATGTTTTTGTATAAACCGGTGTATACTGTATAGAAGTCATCTTGTTGCACCTTTTAAAATAAAATTACAACCTTCTAGACACAAATTTTGTATTTTACAAAAGAAATATTAATTGCATAGTTGTAGTTGTTGGTTCATTAATTTGCCTCCACATATTGTTCGCTCTGTTTTAGAAGGGTTTTGAAATTAGTTGACTTTTAGCATCGAGTATATGACCAAGATTCTTCTACTTGATACCAGTGGTTAGTGAAGTGGTCTGATTTTGTTGTTTTTTTATTAGTTGGATCTTCATATCCCAACTGCCAAATAGTTTTATATTGAGAAAGAGAGAGAGAAAGATGCATTGAACTTAAAATATTCTAAAAATTAGGTAATGCTATCACTTCATCGTTCTAATTGTATTTATATACTTGTGTATTATCCATGTTTTATTTTTATTTTCTTTTAAACACTTTACTTTAAATAAAAAAAAATTTAAAAAAAAAAAAAAAAAAGACATTTTCAAAACATTATGGCGTGTGTTCGGCACAGGGCGTTTGAGAGTTTCTAGCCTTTAGTGTTTGACAAAACGCTCCATTTTGAACAGAAAATCTCGTTTGACACTGCATGCCTCTAATGTTTAATTTAAACAAAATGATCAAAATTCAAATGCGACTTAATGCAACGTTTAACAATACGACATCCGCTATCAGCTATTTTTACAAAACCCGTCATATATAATATTGTACTTTTAATATATTTTTTGATCTTTATTGTAATAGTGTTAAAGGGAAAGCTGCAAAAGAATTTTTATATTTTGGATTTATTTACGAAAAGTCATCTTGGATTTATTTATTTATTTTTCAACTTAACTACTGGAACCAATTATTACTTGCAATTTGGCTTAATTTGCAGATTACCGCAAACAATAATAGGTTTTGACGGTTAAATTGTAAACAAAATATTAATGTCGACTTTTTTATTAGTTAGCCAAAATATAAGTAATTTTTTTCAATGCATATAATTTTTAACCTCAACTCTTATGTATTTTAATATTAAATTATAATCTATTTTTGTTGAAACAATCGTTACAATTTGTTTGATTTTTATTATATGATAATAGATAAATCTTTTTTTTTTAATTATACTTCTATTTAATATAATATAAAAGTCATTTAAAATGTAAAAGTATATTGTTATGAAATGTACCATTAATTTTTAATGATGGAACTAAATCAAAATTTGATATCAAATACATTCACATACCAAGTATTTGGTTGAAAAATCTTAATGTGGGTTTGTGTGTATCAAAACTACAATTAAAATGTAGTTGAATTTTTTTTGCCGGTTACATAAATATGAAACTACTATTGACATTGGTGACCATTATGAAATTCGAAGAGAGAAAGAAGATTGGATGACGCTTATTGTTTGGATTTTTAAAATCGTAGGCATAATGATATCAAAGTCATATATTGTAACCTATGTTCTCTCTCTCTCTCTCTCTCTCTCTCTCTCTCTCTATATATATATATATATATATATATATATATATATATATATATATATATATATATATATATATAAAGAATACTTATTGCTAAATTATCGCAATAATAAAGCTTTTATGTCATGCGAACGAGACTCTTTTATATATTCTTTATCGATTTATGGATGAATTAATGCACTGTTTTCAACTAAATACTTGGTATGTGTATGTATATTTTGTATAAAATTTTGATTTAGTTCCATTATAAAAAATTGACATACATTTCGTAACAATATATTTTTATATTTTAATCGGTTTTAATATTTTACTAAATACAAGTAGACAAAATTGCAAAAATGGTCTCTGTGGTTGACAAATTTCTACAGTTTTGGTCCAAAACGATACATTAGTGCACCATTGGTTCAATTTTGGTTCTTTCTATTGTTTTTGGTCCATACACACTTGAAAAGATGATTATGCCCTTATAATTTATATTTTTCATTTTTTAATTGTTGAAATACATAAATTAATTTAATTTTTATTTTTATTTATATTTAATTTGTTTTTTCTCCCTCAAAAACACACACACCGGTGAAAGAAAGGAAGAAAGAAACAGGGACAACCAAGGACTGCCACCCTCAACCATCCACCGGTGACCCCTCACCGTCGTGAACCACCATAAACGGCCACTCGCTATCCTCCTCTTGTATTGTAGAATCCATTGCACCACCCACCCTTCATGTTTTCTGTTTTCCTTCTCCTTTCACTGCCAAGAACAACCACCACCAACGAGTGGTGTTGTTGTTGTTGTTGTGATCACTAAACATTACTAGAAACCACCTATTCTCACTAGTTTTGCCAATCAGCAACAACCCAAACACACCCTTTGACCACTACCACCTCCCCTCTCTCTCCCTTGCTTATTTTCTCATATGACAATAGCCCCACCAGAGGTGGCATCAACCTCCCAAGAACCACCGACTGCCACCCCGTCTTTCCCCCTCTGATGACGAGCAAACACCAACCCTCACTATGAGATCTTGAAAAATGAAAACAATTTGTTTTTTATTGCTATCGATGTTGACACAATCGATCAAAAGCACAAAGCATCATCCAAAACGATTTGTAACTGTTGCACACACCAACTGTTCGACAGATTGCTCCAAAGAATAATCATCTTCTAAAATGTTGTTTTTTGATTGGATTTGTTATACAGATTGTAAACCCAAATGTGCATATCGACACTCTGCAACATCACACAAGAAGCCACAGGAGGGGAGGTGGAGGGGTTGGTAGAAAAACGGAGAACAAAGGGAAGGAAAGGGCAAATCGGAAACAACACAACAGGAAGAGGTTCGTGGGTTTGCTCAGCAACCGAGGGGAGGTGGAGAGGTTGATAACCGGTTTTTCCGATGGGCTCTCTTCCTCAACTGTTAGCTTATCTCACTGGAGTTGTGGCTTAGGGGAAAGCAGGGATCGAGCAAAACAATAATAGAGGGTGTTTGGGGTGATGCGTCTTAACAAGAGAGAGAGAGAGAGAGAGAGAGAGAGGGTTTATTTTTTTTGTTTTTCATTTTATTATAAGAACACGAAAATAAATAAAAGAAATTAAAATATAATTATTTAAGGGGCATATTAGTCATTTTAGGTGAGATGTGGACAAAAAACAAGAGAAAAAACAATTATAAGGACCAAAACCACACAAGATATATATATGAACAACAATTTGACTGGTTAGTTGTTAGTGTTAATACTCCAATTATTGTTAGCACCAAGGATCGAACTCTGACATCTCCATTCTCACATACTAAAAGGCTATGCCTCTACCAATTGGGCTATTCTCAATTGGCTATTTATTATCATATATTAAAAATCAAACAAATTATAATGGTTGTTTCAACAAAAATAAATTATAATACAGAGGGTGTTTCAAAAAAAAAAAAAATAAGATTTCAATAAGTTAGGATTTCTAACTTTTTAAAACTTCTTATAACTTTTTGGCTTGTAAAAGTCAAATATCCCTTAAAACATGTATAAGTTAAGATAAACACTTTTTAAAAAATAACTTATTAACTTTTCCCACCACAAAAGTTAATCTAAACACTTTTTAAAAAACTCATTTTCTCACCACCATAAGTTAGTAAGTTATTTTGCCTAAAAATCATTTTGAGGTTTAAAATAAAATCTCAATTAGCCTCTTAATCTTAAAATATATAAGATTTGAGGTAAAAATAATTATGCATTGAAAAAAAAGTATATATATTTCGGTCTATTGACAAAAAAAACCATCATTAATATTTTGTTTACAATTTAACCATCAAAATATGGTATTGTTTGTGGGGACCTGAAAATTAAGATGGATTGTAAGTCAGTTCCAGTGGTTAAACTAAAAAAAAAAAATTAGGGTGACTTTTTTGTCAATAGAAGCAAAATTAAGACAGATTGTAAGTCAGTTCTAGTGTAAATTGTTTTCTAACTAAATGATAAATGTTATAATCAGTTAGCTTGACAATTAGATTGGGTTCAGGTTGGCGGGTCACGGGTTGGCGGATTGACGGCTCACGGGTCGATGTGTTCGAAACTTCAACCCAACCCAACTCCTTATAACCCGTTTAATTATATGAGTTCACGAGTTCACAAGTTAGTGGTCGAATCCATTCCATATCACCCGTTAAATAATTAAGCAATGGATTTTCAAAAATAAGGTTTTTTCAACATAAAGTCATAAAGTAATTAAAGTAATTAACATAAAAAAAGAGGGTTTAACTATAATTTCATAAAGTCATTAACATCCAAATAAAAACTGAAAATGAAAACATTCATACAAAATGTATGTGTTCTTCGTTCGTGAATCGTGTGTATTTAAAAATGACAACATGTGTTTTTTCTTTTTTGATTAGGGCACCATAAACGGAGACTAGCCACATACGAATACGTAAGGAATACAATGATTCGAAATATTACGAATACGGAAGAAAGTATATTTCATTAATATACGGGTTGGCGGGTCAAAAATTTCTACACAAACCCGTCTGCTTTTGGGTTGGGTTAGTGTCAGGTTACAGATTAGATCGAGAATTGTTATCCCTATAATCAGTAGAGTTTATGAAGTACCATGTTTGTAACGGAAAAAAAAAATTGAAAGTAAAGTAGTTCTATAATAGTTTTCATTGTCTATACTAATTGCTAAAGATGCAATTATGGGTCTCTTCACTTCAAGTTAGGAATCGCGAAGGCCCATAGCATCTTAATTTCTGATTTTAAATTTAATTTGCTTGTTTTTACTCCACCATAAGTGCAGTATGTTTTCCCTTTGGTCAATCCCTAGCCTCCCAACTATCATAAATCTTACGGGTAAATAAAAGTAATATCATCTATGGTTTGACATGAAACTTTGACCATTTATCTTTCCAATTATTTATATGCATATTACATCATATTCTTTAGTTAGGTTTAGAAAATGTCATAGATCCAACTTCTTGCCAGCAATAAAAAAGGCATTTTGAACAGAAGCAATATTAGACTTTGATTTGAATCAAATAACAATATGTTTAACATAATCATTTAAAAATTTACGTTAATTGTATATGATTCTTCTCAGGTTTAGATTAGGACAACAAATCTGAAGGTTGTTGGTGCCTTGTATTCTTCACATTATTTGCTTACCCATCTTGTAAACTCCAAAATTACTATTGTTCTTTATTGAACCATCGGATTTGGTTTTGCTTTTTGTTACAAATCAAAATTACTACTTGCTTACCCTTCAACCATTTATTCTTCGTCAAAGTGATTTACTTTTTGAACCATCGGATTTGGTTTTGCTTTTTGTTACAAAAAGACTGTTGTTCTCGAGAGACTTTAGACAAAAAGCATAGTACGTGATTCTTTTTTAGATTTACATCCCCATATTTCCATAGCAACGATGGTTAAAGTATAATAAAATGTCTATTAATTAGAGGGATAAATATGTTACTAGTTGCCTTTGCGTTGAGGTTAAGAATGGGAATATATTATTGTTTTCTTGTTTTCTTGTACCTAATACAAGAACCTTTGAACAAAGGTGATTCCATTATTAACTCATGATGGCCTAAAAATTTATTTATTTATTTATTTATATGTTAAAAGTAAATAAAGACATAACGAGGGTGACAAATCAGGTAATTGTGTCGTATTCTTGTCAATATAACACGATACGACAAAGTTTTTTGAAACACGACAAGGTATATTGTTTTTTTAACTAAGACGAAAAGGAACCAATTAAAAATAAAAAACATGACACGGCAAAATAACATTACAAACATCAATTATTCTATTTATTTAATAATTAATTATAAATAACGTGAAAAACACGACAAACAAATGTTAAGTTGTGTCAAATTTTGAACATGAATACAACACAACAAGACGTCGTGTTTTCTTCACTAAATGTGAACACGAACTTGAATTTGAATTTCATCACAACTTCGTTTTGTGGCATGGATTTTTATCATCTCGTGTTGTGTATTTTAATCTTGTTGTGTCATAGATAGGGATGAGCATATGGATCGGGGAACCGGCCGGAACCGGTACCGGCACCGGAACCGGAACCCGATGGAACCGGTCGGGCCGGGACCGGGACGTTATTTTTGTTGATTTTTGGAACCGGGAACCGGTAGGAACCGGAACCGGAACCGATATAACCGGAACCGGTAGAACCGGAAAAAACCGGTAGAACCGGTAAAAACCGGAACCGTATGATGCTATTTTTCGAGGGCCGATTCCAACATTTGAAGACACGACAAAAACCGGTAGGAACCGGAACCGGTAGAACCGCCGGGCAGGTTCGGTTCTTGATTTTGGCCGAAGCCGGTTCCCGGTTCCGGTCCGGTTCGAGCCGGTTCGGTTCTTTTGCTCATCCCTAGTCATAGATTGTTATTGACGCAAACTACAAAATAAACAAACATAGAGGGAATTGGATTTTTTTACAATTAACAAATTTACCATTAAATCTCTCTCTTTTACCTTTTTACATTCATATTGATATATGTTTTTGATGTTTTTACATTAGCTCAATACTTCAATCAATATAACTCAAAATATATATACTTCAAAGATCAAAACATGTTTTATGGATTAAAACTTAAAACGACTCGGTCAGACCGATTAGCCCCGTAAACACATTTTGGTCAAGAAAATTACTATTTTGTTATAGTTATAATAATAAACTAATTAGTTTTAGTATAACGGTTTTGAGAGGCATATGCATTATCTATACATTTTGATAATTTCTTTACTCATTCCACCCGTTTTATTATTTACTAAATAGTTTATGCTATACGTTTATCCTGTTAAAATATAAATCATAACGTAAACCAAAATTAATGTATAAATAATGGTGGAATGGGTAAAGAAATCGTCAAAATGTATAAACAATACATATGCCTCTCAAAACCGTTTTACTAAAACTAATTAGTTTATTATTATAACTATAACAAAATAATATTTTTCTTGACCAAAATGTGTAAGGGGCTAATCGGTCTGAGTCGTTTTATGTTTTAATCCATAAAAACATATTTTGAACTTTGAAGTATATATTTGTTGAGTTATATTGATTGAAGTACTGAGCTAATGTAAATATATATATATATATATATATATATATATATATATATATATATATATATATATATATATATATTATATCAAAAAATATATATCAATATGAATGCAAAAATGTAAAAATAAATAAATAAATAAATAAAATTATAAGAGAGAGAGAGAGAGAGATTTAATGGTAAATTTGTTAATTAAAAAATCCAATTTCCTCCATGTTTGTTTGTTTTTTTTTTTTTTTTTTTTTTTTTTTTTTTTTTTTTTTTTGTAGTTTGCGTCAATAACAATCTATGACGCGACAAGATAAAAATACATGACACGAGACGATAAAAATGCATGACATGAAACGAAATTGGGATGAAATTCAAATTCAAATTTGTGTTTGCATCTAGTGAAAGAAAACATGATTTCGTATTATGTTTTCGTATTTGTGTTCAAAATTCGACACGATTTAACATTTGTTTGTCGTGTTTTTTACGATTTCATTACCCATTCCACCCGTCATATCACACATTTTTTATGATGATGATGCTTTGTTCATTGGTGAATGGTCTCGTTCTTATCTCAAAAACTTCTCTTGCATTCTAAAGTGTTTCCACGTGTCATCTGGACTTAAAGTAAATTTCCACAAATCCAAAGTATTCGGTATTGAGACATCGACTAGTGAAATGATGAATTAAGCTAATATTTTAGGATGCGAAGCAGGGTCTCTCCCTTTCAATTATCTTGGCTACCGGTTGGCACGAACATGAATCTATGCAAAAATTGGAAGCCGTTTGTGGACAAATTCCAATTTAAGCTATCTGCATGGAAATCCAAAACACTGTCTTTTGATGGTCGTTTAACACTTATAAAGGCTGTACTGGGGATTCTCCCCACTTATTATCTCTCGCTCTTCAAAGAATCTGTTGGGGTATTGGAAAACCTAGAAAAAATGAGAAGACAATTCCTATGAGGGGTCACAATGAAAAGAAGACGATTCATTTGGTTGTGTAGGAAAAATAGTGGCACCTAAATCAGCTGGTGGGTCGGTGGGTTAGGGGTCGGATCAATCCGAGCACTAAACATTGGTTTAATAGTAAAATGGTGGTATCGATTGAAAAATGAATCTTGATTTATTTGGGGTCACGTCATAGTTGGGATTCATAACTTACATATAAAACCGCATGATCACCTTACAAACAAGTCTATCATTGGTGTATGGCAAAATATAGCGAATGCAAAAAAAGATCTCAGAAAGCATGGAATTACAGTAAGCGATATGTTCAAATTGATTGTTCAATCAGGTGAAAACTCTCGAAGCTAGCAAGATACGTGGAATGATATTATGCCTTACAAAACTAAATTCTCATCCCCATATGCATTAGAATCCCAAAAAAGATGCATAGTGGCGAACAGATTTCATGCCAGGGAGTTTATTGGTGATTGGATTCAAAGCCCTAATGATATTAGAATATCCTCCGGATTGCTTGAATTTTGAAGATGCATTTCACATACCCATCTAACTCAAGGTCCTGATTATTAGAGATGTTCGATTTCAACAGATGGGAATTATACTGTTCAGGCTTTAATGAGTATAATAGACAATTCTACTCTTGTAAGTTGACATAGCTCACTGGTCACATAGTGTAAAGAAGTGCCCCTCAAAGTAGTTGCTTTATATGGAGAGTTGTTCAGACGAGAATTTCTTCATCGGTTGCTTTAAGGAATAGGGATGTTCTTGTCAATACAACTAGTTCATGTATAGGTAATGAAGAAGACGCGAATCATATACTTGTAAGATGCCCGTTTGTGATAGAGGTGAGAAAGATAATATTGGAGTGGTGTGGCAATACTAACGTCTCAATCAAGACTATAAAGGATTTGGTAAACTTGGTGAATAATAGGAGATAAAACACTAGATGGACTAGAAGACCAGATGATGATTATGGAAATGTCGTAACAATAGACTCTTCTCACAAGTGTTTACCAGTCCATCCAAAACGGTGGAGCAAATCATGTCGTCAACATATTATTGGTTGAAAAGTAGGAGTAAATGTGAATGTTGTAATCAGGTAGATTGGATGCAATCACCCCTAAAAGCCATATAATTGTAATTTCATGTAATGTTGTTTTTTGTCCCCCTTTAGCTCCTTGCTTGGGGGACCTTAATGCAAATTTGCTTTAAAAAAAAAAAAAGAAAAAAAAAATCTCCGATAAATAAGTTAATTAAATTTGTAACATTTAATGTAGTTCTGTCAAAGAAGTTATGTTTTAAGATTAATTTACTGCGAATGGGACCATGTACAAAATGTGACCACAATAACTAGTGGTATTAAATTGTCCCTCAAAGAGGTAGCATTTTTCTGTAATACCAAATCAATGTGATTTCTGAACCAACCATTCTTGACATTGACGTGTATACATAAATGCAAACACATAAAATAATAATAATAATAATAATAATAATAATAATAATAATAATAATAATAATAATAATAATAATAATAACAACTTAGTTTTTTTACGCATCGCGTTTTTTTACAAGCAATTTATTGATAAACGATAATTATTTTCAGTAAGTTAATTGGATCGGTGATCATCTTAAATCTTAAATAAATGAATAAGAGATTATCTTAAGTTGTTTGAGATCAAACTTTTTTAATCTTATATAGAGTAGGTCAATTGATCGATCGACATTTTCTTGTTTTATTCTAATAATTTTGAAACTAATTAATGTATTAACGTGATTATAGAAACTATAATCATTAATATAATTTTTTTTTTTTTATTTGTAATTAAACAATTTACAAGATAATGTACAATGACTTTAATTTGTTTTGTTAGCTGAAATATTTCCTTATATTCTTTTGTATTGTTGTATTTATAAAGATTATCAATGATGTGTATATTCCCTAAATATAGGGACCCACTTCTATTTATACGATTGGGGTTAATGAAATACGTCAAGCATTTTAATCCGTATGTATTGTTTCAGCTCTAAAAACCATAATTTCATACTTTTTCTATCTATCATCATATCCGTCCCTCTTTGATCTCCTCTTTCTATCTATTCACTTCTTAAGTCATCATGGTAGGCTTGGTAGCACCGGACGAACCCATCGATGCCAATAGAAACACTTTCCACCCCCTATTTCATCGTCAACACTAGGTCGGAGTGTTAAACTTTAGCCTTTAGAAAGATATAATCGGTTGACCAAGTTAAAAAATATATTATGAGGCTGAGCGGGTAGCCTGGGTCGGAGTATTGAACTTTGACATTTAGAAGATTGTAGTCGGTTGACCGAGCTGTAAGATTTAAATAGAATAAATATATTATTGAGCTAAGCATGTAGCCTAGGTCAGAGTGTTGAACTTTTACCTTTGTAAGATTGTATTCGGCCGACCGAGCTACAAAAAGTTAGATAGAATAAATATATTTTTGGGCTAAGCATGTAGTCAAGGTCGGAGTGTTGAACTTTGACCTTTGTAAGATTGTAGTCGGTTGACCGAGCTACAAAATTCAGAAAGAATAAAGATATTTTTGGGCTAAACAGGTAACCTAGGTCAGAGTGTTGAACTTCGGCCTTTATAAGATAGTAATCGGCTGACTGAGCTAAAAAAATTTAAATAGAATAAAGATATTCCTGGTCTAAGAGGTAGCCTAGGTCGAAATGTTGAACTCTAGTCTTTATAAGATTGTAGTCGATTGACCGACGTACAAAATTTAAATAGAATAAAGATATTTTTGGGCTAAACATGTAGCCTAGGTCGGAGTGTTGAACTTTGACCTTTATAAGATTGAAGTCTGACCGAGCTACAAAATTTAAATAGAATAAAGATATTTTTGGGCTAAGCAGGTAGCCTAGGTCGGAGTGTTGTGCTTTGGCTTTTATAAGATTGTAGTCGACTGATGGGGCTAAAGATTTAAATAGAATAAAGATTTTCTTGGGCTAAGCAGGTAACCTTGGTTGGATTGTTGAACTTTGACCTGTGGTTTTATTTATCACGAAATAACTACGGCGACCTCTGTCATTTTTCCTACAACATGCTTTTAGTAGGTCGGTTTCATTTAATTGTGAATGGGCACATCTGTCGTGTGCCTTCCTACTTACTTTCGTGGTCCATCATGGACATTGTTACTTCTCTTGGTATTGTTCTTGCTTTCTTGACTCCCCATGTCGGTATCAAGGTTGGTGATCGTTTTCTCCCTTTGGTTTTTGAAACGGGTTGCACTTCCATTTTTTGGCTTGAGTTACATAACTTTGTTAACCATTTTGTCTCTTTACGTTTTTTATGACTAGCTTTTGTACTGGCGATCATGCCCTTCTGGGGTTGCTCTTGACCTTATGTGACAACAGTCAATTTTGGTCAAACAAAGTCAACAAAAATTAACCAGGTCAACTCAACTCGTATTAGAATTTTAGTAGAAATGTGATATTCCCTAATGTTTTTAATGTACTATTGGCAAGTTATAATACAAAGTACCTCTCTGGTTGCCAATTATTGAATATAAACCCTAATTAGGGTTAGTAACGTAACAACTTGATAATTCAATTATATATTATTTGGGTATAAATAATATTCATACCACAATGTAGTGGAGTTCATAAACCTTATACTACATGACAAATTCATAACAAAGGTTACATATACAATTTTTTTGTGAATTCGTCACCAAATGCGACAGATTTTATACCCGGCTTAAACACTCAAACGTTAACGAAAAGAACTATGAGTTATCCTAACTCTCGTGTAAAGTGTTATTATTTTTTATGATAGCGATCTTTATAATAATTTGAATTTAAATGATCCAAATTAAGTAAATATACATCATTTTTACCATACTTTTTATAAAAATCACCAACTTTTATAAAAACTACCCATTCTTTATAAAAATAAAAGATACAACTTTTGTCTTATATGGTGATGACACATTTATTAACGAAATAATATTTTAATAAAGTCAACCCTTATACCCGCATACCCCCATACCCTACCCAGATGAATCTGTGTTTGAAGTTTGTTCCTGCCCAGATGAATTTAAAGTCAAGTACACAACTTGTATGTAACATCCCAAAATTCAAGACCAAAAATTTCGTTTTTAATTAAGTTATTATAAAACCAATAGTAAAAAACATTCATAATAAAGTCCCGTGTCAATAACCAAAGTATCATAAAACAATATCAGAGTGTAATCCTAAAAATCTCATGTGCGGAAAATACGCCGACTCCTATCCTTTGAAAACGAAGTACCTGAAACCAAAACTGAAAATCATAAGCACGAAGCTTAGTGAGTTTCCCCATCATACCACATACCACATAACAAACATACTGTCAGACAATTCTGGGGTGCCTGAACTACCCTGTCAGGCAATTCTGGGGTGCCCGACCTACCCTGTCTAGCAATTCTGGGGTGCCCGACCTATCCTGTCTGGCAATTCTGGGGTACGCGACCTACCCTCCGGTTTATCTCAACCGGCTACGGGGACTATTTCACCCATACTGCTACCACATAATAACATAGGATAACCATATTGTCAAGCATATATGGGGTGTCCGACCTACCCCTTTGGTCCTTTCGACCTGATACGATGACTATTCCCCCTACTACCACTATCACATAACATCATACCATACTAGCACATAATCATGACAGATGACAACATACCAGATAATTATCACGAAGACAATTATCCCTACTATAACTCTTACTAGTGGGTCAGCCTTGGTGCCTTAGACCCACTTCTACTGGAAGATAACTCACCTCGCACTGTTGAAGTCCCGTAGAAAAAACTCTAGTTGTTGGATGATAGATTTCCGAACTGTCAACATCAAAACAATACCCAATTAATAATTGGGTTCCAACACATAACCATAAGTCCATGCTTGGGGGTAAAAGACTACATTACCCCATCTTAGCTTGATTCAAGCTTAAGGCCCAAAAGTCAAACTTACAAATCAAAGCCCAACATATGGCCCAATTTTCCAAATTGGGCCCAAACCTCTTCATGGTCTTGCCCTAAGGCCCAACCATTTATTCCAGTCCAAAACATGTGGCATTACAATGGTCCAATATCTCATAATCATCAAGGCCCAGTTATGGCCCATCTATGGCCTAATTTTCCAAATTAGGCTCGAAACTCATATGGGCCTTACCCTAAAGCTCATCCATAAATTCTTAGTCCATATGATTGTTCTTGGATGGCCCATCAATAAGCCAATCACCAAAGCCCAATAGAAAACCCCAACTTAAGGCCTAAGTAAGATTAGGGTTTCACATAAAATGACAATTAGGGTTAAGTGTTTCTTACTTAACTCATTAAGGACTTAATCAATTAAGTCCATCAATCTACTAGGTAAATCATATGGGGTGAATGGGTTAATACCTAATCCCAATTCGGTCACCCAAAAATGCGGATCCCGACAACCCATAACCCATATGAGCCAAAATTAGGGTTTTCTAAACCCTAA
This sequence comes from Lactuca sativa, assembly GCF_002870075.4. Lineage (NCBI taxonomy): Eukaryota > Viridiplantae > Streptophyta > Magnoliopsida > Asterales > Asteraceae > Lactuca > Lactuca sativa. Next base: position 81,818,223 of record NC_056630.2, on the reverse strand, counting down.
TTAGGGTTTCCAACCCAATCTCAACCCAATTAGGCCCAAAAGCTAAATCTTTAGATCAATTAAGGTTTTATTAGGCCCACTAGGGTTTCATAAGTCGAGCACCACCCACTACCACCTCGGGTAGTGGGGGTCAACGGCGGCGGCCACCACCTCACGGTGGTGGTTATGATTTTAGTCTATTTTTGTCCAACCATCCCAAAAGCAACTAAACACAAGTAAAAGCACACCGCCACCCAACACGGCGGCTGGTGGCGGCAGACACTACCTCACGGTGGTGGTTATGAGTTCTCTTTTTATTATTCTACCACCGATTACAACATTACAATGCAAAATCCCAAATAACACACACATACACTAATACAAACACACATAGCCACCCTTGTGGTGGTCGGCGGTAACACATGGTTGCAGCCACCACCTCATGGTGGTGGTGATGGCTTCCTTGGTTTTCCAGCCACACAAACACACACACACACACTTTAGACTGCATAATACACTCTAGCCACCCACCTGGTGGCTCACGACAACGATAGCGATGGTTTTGCGATGGCAGCCACCACCTCACAGTGGTGGTGGTGATTTCTTTTGGTTCCCAATCAACTATCAAGCAGCCACACACAGTAATCGCTAATAACATAAACACACCCACACTTGGACTTCGATATTGAAAGGGGAAAATGGTGACAGCGACATGACAAAAGGACCGACGAAACAACTGCAGCGGCGGCGTCGGTGACGGCTAGGCAGAAGGGCGGAGGAAGCGCGTCTGAGAGTGGCAGCACATAGCCACGACATCGTCTTCAGCAGCCTCGACCTCATCAGCAACACCCGTGGCGGCGATGGTTGGTGGTCTACGACCTCAACAACGGATTGGCAGCTCCGTCATCTACTTCCGACCTCCCTAACGGACGCAACACCCACACGAAGCACACACCATCAGTTGAGAAAAATACGGCAGTGGTGGTGGCGCTCCAGTTGCGAAGTAGCGGGTGGTGATTGAACTTTACTATGCAACGGCGGTCGGAGGTGGTAAATGAGAGGGTGGCGGCTGATAAAGGCCGCTAAGGTTAGGGTTTGTTTGGGGGGGGGGATGTGACGGGTTTATATACCCCGAGCCCCATATAAGTTTATCTCATAATGAAAACTATGGTCCATCCGCCTCCCTTTGCTTTCAAAACAACTCCATAATTGTAATCCCCGTGTTTGTGGGCTAATCATTAGTGCAATGATGTAATATTCAGGTCAACCATTGTAACCTATTTTGAAGTAATAAAGATGAATTATTTGAGTATTATGTGAATTATGTGAATTTATGTGTTTTATTCTTATTTATAAAGGTATAATAAATAAAGGATAAAAATAAGTGTCAAAAATAAAGTGTTAGATAAACCCAATATCTATACATAAGGTTGTAGTGGTCAAAACAAGGATTCTGTATATATAAAGAATGTCGAAATCCGAGTTATAGCGAAGAAATTATGGCCTGCCGAAGTTGTGTGACAAAACCAGCACGACACTGCGTGACGCAAATAGTGAATTTACGATAGAGGACTTTTTGGCCTTAGTGATCTAAACGTAAGCTGTAGTATATGTTAAACCGAGAGTGTGCATAAAAAGAACGCCCAAATCTGACTTCGTATGAGGAAGTTATGATTTTTCTAAGATTTGGCATAGCGGTGCACAGTCCGGAATTCGAATTTTAGATAGGGCGGTTTTTGGCCAACACAACCTAAATGAGAGTTGAAGGTCTCATTATTAGTAGTGCAACGGTAAAAAGACAGATGAAAACAGACGTCGGATGAAGACGTTATGAATTTTTAACGGACTTTTCCTGTCCCAGCCTGTTAAAAATATAAGTTTAAAAATAAAGTCAAAATTAGCTTAAGGAGTCTAAACTAAAGTTGTAGACTATGATCTCACTTATGCGTGTATATAAATAACATCGAGAACGGAGCCCGTATGCAAAAGTTACGGATTTTAGAAGATAATTAGTTTTTAGAGTAACCAGCGAGTGACACATGGCGCAATTTGAGCCGCACCTTCTTCCCCCACAGCTTTGCATGAGATCGCGACACATGGAACATTACGCCCAACTTAATTTTGAGTACACTTAGCGTAACCGTTTAAAACACATTACGCTCAGCGTAATTCTTGAGTACGCTCAATGTACTCGGCGATGACAGCCTATAAATAGAGGCATTTTTCCTCATTTTTCTTCACACCTTTTCTCAACTTCTCTCCCAAATACTCTCAAAGCCTCAAGGATTTTTCTCTAGCGTTTCTTAGGAGTTAGTAGCGAGTCCCGGAGCGCCACAAGGCCCCGAGAAGAAGAGTTTTCGGCTCAGAAGTTCTACCCTCGCATAGCCCGGTTTCTAGCAAACCTCCCGGTAAGTGAGTTATGCGTACCCTACTTTAAGTATAACCTATGTTTAAGTTCATTATCGTTAATATGAACCTATAAAAAAGATTTATTATTGATTCCAAATCGTTATATTGATTGATCTACTTATGGGAATGATGTCTAGGTTGTAATTTAGTGAGGTGTTTAAAGTGGGATTTCCAAACAGTACACTTCGTATACCAAATGGACCCTACCTCCGATATGATCCTGCCTAGTTGTTCCTTACTTGATAGATCATGAAAGTAGACTTTGAGTTAATGATGAATCTAGACTAATAATTAGTCTCAATAAAGATTAGACTAAAACTTAGCAATAATAATACTAGGTTTCGTCGAAGGAAATCATATTATTATGAAGCGAAGCGCTACTCGAATTCGAGTCGTCACTTTAACAAGTGAGTGCATACTTACTTTCATCTTACACATAGACATGAAGTATTTTATATAAATTACGTGCTATGTGTGCATATTGTCTGAATACTTGCTGTCTATGCTGGATGAAAGATTTTATACATGTTTTAAATGATTTAAAGTGTATATGTATTTTATATCTACAAAATTTTTTGGGTAAAACATGGGTAGATGTAATATTTGGGTGTGATGAAATAAAATGATGAGAGGCCTCGATGTTGACGATGTTTCCAGCCATCTAGCGGAGTATAGATGACGATCTCAGACTTTTCTAGACAGTTCAGTGGAACGCTATCTGGCTCGCAACCTGTAGGTGTTTGTGAACGATGTGTTCACCGGTGTACTTCATCCCCCTCATGGTTGCCTTTAGGAAATTTATTGTTGAGGAACCCCCTTAGCAGTAGTGTCCATCCCGATGATGATCCTTAGGCTAGGTCCCTTATGATAGGTGTCTAGGGAGGTAAAGTGAGGATACGGGAACGGGTAATCAGGTTATGGTTGGTTGACGAAATTAATAAACTTATTTATTGTGTGCTGAAAACCATATGCGCTCACCAGGCTCCCAAGTCTGACCCACTCAATTTCTTGTATTACAGGTAGTGGCACACGAGCATAGATGTGATGTTTGGATAAGGGATTACGGATTATAAGCCCGTAGATATGAATAAACGTTGTAAGGATTATATTGTGCTATTTATGCTTTTGATCTGTATCGAACATGACACCCCGAGGTTTTTAATGTAATACATTTCTTCGGAAATGCTTTGATAAATCTTTATCATATTTTCTTTAGGGAACAAATTCCGAAACACTTTTCTTTAAAATGTTACTCTGATTTTTAAATAAAGCATAAACAAATCGGTCTTTTCTGGCCGTGAAAATGGGGATGTAATAAAAATTTAACATTTAAACCGTACCTCCTGAAATCCTTTACAAATTAAGTCCGAATTTTTCCAAGCACCCCCACCCTCTACAAATCCTTTTCAAGTTAGGTCCAGAATTTACTCTTTAGCCCCTGTTTCCATAAATCCTTTCATATTAGGTCCAAATGATACCAAACACCCTTCTATCTTCTAAAAATCGTTACAAAATAAATCCTGGAACTTACACTTTTAACCCCCAACTTCTAAAATTGTGACAATTAACTCCTCGAAACCAACCCTTGTTATATAATTACTGATTTTAGGGATAATATTCATTCATTAATTTTTTAATTTATTTATTTAATAAACAGGGTGTTACATTGTACTTTTGGTGACACAGCCTTATCATGGTGGAATGGCCATGTTAAAACCATGACTCTCGTTGTGTCCAACTCTATGAGTTGGGTAAATCTGAATGTCATGATGTTGGAGGAGTACTGCCCAAGAAGTGAAATCTAGAAATTGGAGCAAGAGCTTTTGAACCATACCATGAAGGCCTCAAATGTGACCGCCTATACTACCTGGTTTAACGACTTGGTAGTTTTGTGCCCCGAGATGGTCACCCCGGAAGCCAAGAAGGTGGAGCGCTACATCTGGGGACTATCCCCCTAGATTCAAAGGAATGGTTATATCTGCTAACCCAACCTCATACGACAGTGCCAAACGTTTGGCACAAAGTATTGTCGACCACGTAGTCCGCCAGGGCATTATAGCGCCCACACCTAATCAACCAAATATAGGAGATAACAAGCAAAAGTTACGGAACAAGAAGAAGTGCCAACCCGCTCAAGAGTCTGTCAAAAGACAACAAACTGTGGCAGTCCATGCCGCCACTGTCCCTACTGCCCCAACTTCAGCTAAACAATATGTTGGGAATCTACCTAAATGAAACAATTTCAACTTCCATCACAATGGAGCTTTTCGGGAGATGCACTGCAACAACTATAACAGGAAGGGGCATACTGCTTGTTTCTGTAAGGTGCCAGCTCAACAGACAACACAAGCCACTAATGCTAGGGTGAGTCAGGCATGTTACGGATGTGGGGAGACAGGACATTTCAAAAGGGAGTTCCCAAAGGTAAAGAACAAGAATGTCGGAGGCGTGGGAAGGGTCTCTAAAATGGGGCACAAGGAAGCGATGAAGGATCTTGTTGTGGTTACCGGTACATTTCTCCTCGATAACTCATATGCATGCATACTTTTCGATAGTTGTGTGGAGAGGAGTTTCATGAGCCACAATTTGAAAAACATACTCAAACAAAAACCTCAATAACTCAATGAAATATTCACAGTAGAAATGGAAAATGGAAAAACTGAAAGCACCACGGACATATACATAGGATGCACTCTAACCCTAAACAACCACTCCTTCCAAATCGACCTAATGTCTATTACAATAGGAAGCTTTGATGTGATCATTGGTATGGATTGGTTAAGCCATCACCATACCGATATCATGTGTTATGAAATGGTTTTCCGAATTAACTTACTAAATAACAAAACCCTTGACATCTATGGTAACAAACCCGACACCAACCTCCGAATCGTCTCCTACATAAAGGCTCAAAAGTACTTGCGCAAGAAGTACCACGCATTCCTAGCCTACGTTGTTGATGAGAAGAGAGAAGTGAAGGACATCAAGGATATTCCAGAAGTATGCAACTTTCCCGACGTATTCCTAGAGGACCTTCCGGGAGTACCACTCGTGCGACAAGTCGAGTTCAGAATCGACTTGATTTCTGGAGCCACCCACATAGCCAAATCACCATACCGATTAGCCCTGGCAGAAATGAAGGAATTGCCCAGTCAGCTGAACAAACTACTGAGTAAAGGATTCAACAGATCAAGCTTCTCACCTTGGGGGGCACCAGTCTTGTTCGTAAAGAAGAAAGACAGATCATTCTATCGGGAGTTAAACAAACTCACCATCAAGAACCAATATCCTCTCCCCCGAATTGACGATCTTAGAGATCGAGCTACTTCTCGAAAATCAATCAAAGGTCGGGTTACCATCAGCTCAGAATCCAGGAGGAAGATATTCCTAAGACGGCGTTTAGGAATCGTTACGGCCATTACGAGGTCATTGTGATGCCCATCAGATTGACTAATGCACCCGCGATGTTCATGGATCTAATGAACCGCATATGCCGACCTTACCTAGATAAATTTCTAATAGTGTTCATCGATGACATACTAATAATCTATTCGTGAAGTAAGGAAGAGCATAGTCAAAATCTGCGACAAGTCTTGGAGACACTAAGGGCGGAAAGGCTGTATGCAAATTTTTCAAAATGTGAATTTTGGAGTCGAAAGGTAGACTTTTTGAGGCACGTAGTCAACGAAGAGGGGATACATGTTGGATTAGGTGTCTAATCCCATAACTATAATTGGTATGTACTTGACCCAATAGTAGCATGGTCCATTTCTTGTTGCATTCACCATGACAATTTGATAGGATGGATATTTGAGAAAGAAGTTATTTGTGATTTATTAATGTATTACAAGTATAATATATTAGTTGAGAAATCATATTATTTAATTTGTATTGATCAAGAATTAGTTTGGAATTAATTTAGCGATCAAAAGAGACTAATTAAATTAACGGGGATTGATTATGTAAATCAGTGATACATATAGTTTGGGCCAATGATCCATGATTGATTAGTGATGGACTAAGTTTATATGAGAGTCCATGAAGTGTTAGTCCATAAGGATAATGAGTTAATGGATTAAAGTCCTAAGTGAATTAGAGTTTACAAGTTGAAACCCTAGGAATTCCAAACTATACGAGCTAAGCCTGCTAAGGTGTAAGCCTAGCCGATTTGAGCTTCATAATTTTTCTCTCATATTCATTCTTTGTTCATGGTGTCTTGTGAATCGTTTGAGACATCACACTTGAGGTGTTAAGCTCTTGAAAGGCCAAGAACTACAAGCTACAAATAAGATGTAATCTTCTAACTAGTTTTTTTTATGATTCAAATATCACCTTTGCATGCTAGTTAGGCTTCATCCTTTGGAAAATGAATATTTCATGTATAATTAGAGAAAACTTAGATCCAAAGCATTAGGTTTGTATGTGCACCATAGGGATGTTAGAGTACATAAAACCCAACAGTGGTATCAGAGCGATGAGTGTTTTCTATTATATTGACACACTTGTATTATTTTCAAAGCTGGAAAATCTATCAATTTTGATTCTACATGATCACCACGACGTGGCAATGCTTGCCACGATGTGGTGATGCATCTCATGGCAGATTTCGGATTTCATGGCTTAATTTGGATTTGGATAATTACTATAAATTGTTTTGTTGATAAACAAATTTTGATTTTTATGTTATGAAAATAATTATCCTCATCTTAATTAAAAGATAATTGTCAAAATTTTAAGATAATTGATAGTTTATATGAAAAACTAACTTTTGTAACATTTGAATTATCTTACTACACAAGTATTAGGTCAAATTGGTAAATGAGAAAGTATATGATAATTGCATTAGTTAAAATTTGATCTAAATGTTTCTTGAAGAGTTTCATAACCTATCCTCAAGTTATGGAACTTGAAAAGTCTTATTCAGGAAACAAATTAACTCTTTAATTTATGGAATTCAAGAGTCTTGAAAGGTTACAAAACTTGTCATCAAGTTTTGGAATCCAAAAGGTTTTGAAGATTTACAAAACTTTCCCTCAAGTTTTGGAAAATTTTGATTAAAAAAGTTTTAATTGTGAAATATTAAATACTAAACCTTTTGAGTTCATAACTTAAGTTTAGAATTAAAAGTTTTTTAATTATGGTTTTGTGGATAATTAATTAAAAGAGTATTAATAAATCCATAATTATATGGTTTGAGTTTAATTAAATTAAAAGTCTAGTTTAATTAATAGATTAAACGACCTAGTATTTTAAATGTTTAAAATACACCTTATACTATATAAAATTAAAATTTTAATATATTATATATGTATAAGTAAAAAATTCAGTCTTACCGTTAGTAGGCCTCATTCACGAAGCTGGTATAAAAGGGATGTTTAAGGAAGCGGCATGTAAAATGACCTCCATTGGGTATCCACTCTTACCCACTTCACGCTTGACTAGTGGAGGGTCGTTAGCCGAACGGGTTTGATAGGACACTTAAATCCTCATTAAAAGTATAATGAAATACAAAGTAACTAAACACTTTATAAATTCTCAATATTAGTTACTTTAGGAAAAATGTGAATTTGATGCTAACCCATGAAATTGCACATTGCACCTTATTCAAAGGCGAAGCTACGATGTTTCAAAGGGTGTCCAAGGAAACCCCTTGATTTGGTAATTTTTTATAGGTTATATGGTAGATTTGAGATGAACACATGTGGTATCACGAACTGGACACCTGTCGCAACTAGCAACGTAAAAGAAAGAGAAGATTTATAGCAATCTTTGGGTTTTTTAATGAGAAAATTTCTATGAGCGTGATCTTTTTTATGATTAAAAATAGGGAGGTTAGAAGGTATTTAACAAAAATAAAATCTTTCTATAGATATCATAATCTATTTATAATAACTCCAAATTTGTAAAATATAAGAAAATTGAGAAGCTAATCTCTAACGAGAAGAAAAAAGATGAAACCCTGAATAAACAAAAAAAATACTTTTTTTGTGTCACCAGCGTCATTGCTGAACCCATCTCCACTCCGATTTCTTTGTCAGCGCCACATCCGTGCTTAACATCATCTTGCAGCTCGGTACACATCGCCTACATCAGATCAGTTCTTCCATTTCAATGGATTGGAGACGGCTTCCTCCTCACGTGTTTTGAGGTCTTATTCTCACACTCTCATTTTCTCTCTTTTAGTATTTAGTCATTTAATGTCTTTCGGGTAAAATAAACCAATTGTTGCTATAGCCTATTACCTGTCAGTCAAAGTTTAGAAACTAAAATGTAGTGTAGCACTTTTCTTAATTAACTAGACATATATCTAAACAAAATTTCAAACGTTTGATCAATCAACAAATGTTATGTTATGTGGTTTTAGAATTTAATTATTTAGTTTAGAGTAAAATAGTTTGAATCAAGAATTTAAAATTGTTTCAAATGCAAATTTTTTTATTGATTTAGTTTGTATATGGTCTTAGCTATTTATAATCTGGTTCATTGCACAATTAAAGTTGAGTAATAACTAGGAGTATGTGCTTCTAAGACATTTACTAGAATATACTAAAATTTGTTTGATCATTGTTATATTATAGTTGGATTAAGATGATTATTGACAACCCGACCCGATCACCAAAATTTTATAAGTCGTTTATTTTGATATGTCGTTCAATTTGGACACACGTGAGTTTGAATCCAAAATTCGCCATTGACCTTATTGGTCAGTTAGTGGAGCGTGTGTGGTTAATCGACACACTAATGTGGACTAATGAAGGATGAAAATGAGTTTCTCGTAAATTATCATTGATCAATGGAGCGTGTGTGGTTAACTGACACATTGATTAGGTGATTAATGACATCGAGATTACCAAGCTAATTTGCATGGTTATTCACACCTTGTTTGTGATCCTCGGTATCCCAGTCACAAACTTGAAGGGCATAATTAAGATTAAACATGCTATTGAAAAGTTCAATGAATCTCAAAATAATCTTGGAATTTCAATTCATTTAAAACCTAATATTCATTTTTGGTTTTCATGGTGGAAATTGGTAAATCATCATTTACCTACTTTCAAATATTTTGCATATGGATTACGGCATCCCTTTTCCGAATTGCAGAATATTGTGTCGGGTCTTAGCCTTAATATTTCATTTGGGTGTTATATTAAGGACTTAAATCAACCAAACTTGAATTTCTCCCTTGTAGATGTCTAGCTCTGACAACTATGGTCTTCCCGAATCTTATGGAAAAAGCTTTCCTCATGAAGATGATGTCCCACGATTGGATTATGGAAATGGAAATCATACTTCACTTCCTCCACCTCCTCCAATAGTTCTCCCTGACCCACATGTTCAAAGACTTGAAAAGTTCAAGGTCACTCAAACCCTATTGGTAAGCAAACACTAAAATGGAAGGTCTGTGTGTGCACATGTCTTGGAGATGAAGTCTCACATTGACAGGCTAGAAAATGTTAGGAGTTGTTGTGTCGAGGAAGTTGGTTGTTGATGAAGGGTTTTGAGCATTCTAACACTCATATGGTGTACACACAACCTTAGATGATTTGGATCTATGTTTTCTCTATTATACATGCAAACTTTCAATTTTCCAAAGCATTATCCTAACTAGCATACTATGGAGTATATACACTACAAAAATGTAGTTAGATGACTTACCTTTGTTGTAGCTTGTTAACTTGGAGCTTTTAAGTGCCTAGCACCAATAATGTGAATTTATCAAATGGAACCACAAATCACCACTAACAATTGGAGGACTTGAGAGAATGTTTCTTACACACAAAATTGGATATGCTCTTCCAAAGACTCACTAGTGCCGATTCCATGAGCTAGAGGGTTTCTTATATAGTGTGTCATGATTAAGGTTACACCACGCAAACCCTAATGTGCATTACTTTCCACATTCCTTAGGCTCCATGGGTTTTAACCTCCATGAAGTATTCATGGGTCAACACATGGGTTTAGCCCAACATAAAGAACTATGGATCATAATCCCATTTTATAAGAATGAATTAATGATTTACACAATCAATCCCCATATATTTAATTAGTCTCTTTTGATCACTAAATTAATTCTTGATCAATACTAATTAAATAATATGATCTCATATTAATATATTAGAACTTATAATATATTAATAAATCATAAATAACCTCTTCTCAAAAGTCCATCCTTACAAATTGTTCCGGTGAAATGCAACCCAAATGGACCATGCTACTCTCGGGTCAAGTACATACCAATTATAGTAATGGACTTAGACATTAATCCAACAGTCTCCCACTTGGATAAGTCTAATAACTATTATTGCAAGTACGACTCCACAACCCGACTAGCAATCATAACTCTTAAAAGCCGTTGTCGAACTCGGACCTAGTTAATGATGCGTCCGTTAGATAAGGGATCATATATTCCTCCATTATAGATATCATATGTACTAAGACATGGATTATAATCATTCTCTCTGTCCATTTGTTGTTTCCTGATTTCCGATTTATGATGACCAACTAATTGAACAAATGAAATTAGTCCAGGCTTGGCCTAGCACTTTGGGGTGTCATCACTAAATCATCGAGGGGCCCACAAATATCGCTTTTATCCACATGGGGTAAAAGGAACGGATAAAATTCGACCCAAATGCTTGCTTGTACTTACTCATCAAATTACACACAACAATATGTTTTATAACACCCAAGTTACTGGTGCGTTTACATATGTCAATGTGCAACCGACTTGTAACTACAACTTGCATGTCTCCGTTTCAAGAATATAAGATATTATCGTCTCACAATCACTCGTGATAAAATCCATGAAGTGATTCAGATGAGCGTGGGTTGAATCCAATACTCGAATCTTATTCCAGGAGTACTCATGAATACTATAGCAAACCTGTGCTATGACTAAAACACCTCTACAGGCCCATTCATGATAGTCTTGCCTCAATACCTACTTCCAAAGTATGATCGACTGGGGATGGTTTGAATAACCTAGCTATTCAAGAAGTCAAAACATGCAAAGTGAAACACAAGAATAATACTAATCCTATATGGCCCCAAAACTTTTGAGCCATATTGATTACTCATCATTCATTGTATAATGTTTCGAATAATCAATTTAATACTTGAATTAAAACAATAGCTATGCTATGCTTCAAGCATACACACTATGTTTGTCTATGGTCCTGACTTTGTGAAATTGATCAATTGAAAACATTTCAATGATGCTGATTTCTCAATTCCAAATATTTATTGCAACTGTAAGAATTCCAAATTCTTGTCATTGCTAAACTTTCATGTAATGCAGCCTTTGTAATGTCATGGTACCAAAAGTCACAAAGACTTGACCAACGATATTACTAAACTTTCCACTGGAGATTGATAACGAAGTGAAGTCTCAAATTCAAAGTACATTCCTTTGAACATCCTTCTTGCATTAAGTTTCCTAATCTTACAAAGATTTAAAGAAAAACTTCCACTTATGGAAACATTTCCATATTCCCATTTCGATTCTCACTTCCGAACAAGAGTTTCCTCTTTTCATAGTATGTCAACTGATGGGTTTTAAGCATTCTAACACTCCTATGGTGTACATGCAACCTTAGAAACCTTGGATCTATGTTTGACTAAGATACATGCAAATAATTATTTTTTCCAAGGTTCTTATCCTAACTAGCATGGCATGGGGTACTTGAATCAAATAAAGCTAGTAGAATTACTTACATGTAGTTGTAGTTGATTGCTTGGAGTTTGAGAGCCTAGCACCAATAATGCGGATGCCTCAAATGGAAGTCACAAATCACCGCAAACTTGGAAACTTGAGAGAATAGTCACAACCTTTCTTGAATTTGGCCCTCTTAGTATACTCACCACAACTAGTGTGATTTCAAGAACTAAAGCCTCCTTTATATAGTGTGGTGGATTAGGGTTACATCCATGTAAACCCTAATACCCATGTCTTTTCATTTCCATGAGATCCATGGGTTAAAGCTCTATGGAGTATCCATGGACTTTCCATGCAAGCCTAGCCCATTCCAAATAAGCACTAGCCCACACTATATAAATACAAGAGCCCATATTTAATTAGTCATACTTTTGATCTCTAAATTAATTCTAGATTAATTATAGATCAACACTAATTAAATAATATGATTTTATATTAATATATTAGAACTTATAATATATTAATAAATCATAACTTATACTATTCTCAAAAGATTATCCATAAAATTTTCGGGTGAAGTGTAACCCAAATGGACCATGTTGGGTCGGGTCAAGTACATACCAAATATAGTTATGGACTTAGACACTATATCCAACAATCAACATGGTCCATCCATTTTATACTTCCAACTACAGGCGACCAATCCTTCGCGAACCTTAGATTGTCCTTAATAGTTGTTAACCACTTTAGTCATATCCAGTTCTAGTCCTTTTTCCCTCTTAATGCCCTAGGCATTTGGAAAATTTAGAACGCGAGAATATTATAGAATATGCAATCGATCCTATACCTGAAGCATGTGGGGTGCGATTCATAATGTCTAACATAAAGGCATGATACTTGATCAGCCTTTTGCTGTAATTTTTCTATTTTCCATGTTCTCATAATTTTGATTATGAATAGGGATGTCGTAATCATAATCAAATTTTGAGAACGCAATTAACATTTCCATATATACAATTTCCTTATGTTGAACCATTCCAACATAACATTCATATATATATATATATATATATATATATATATATATATATATATATATATATATATATATATATATATATATATATATATGACTAAATTGGATTAAAACTCAATCTAAGCTTTTAGATTTTGAAATGAAGTATAACTTCCTCTCCTTCAGTTATAGCAAAACAACTTTGCGAATTGAACCTTTTGTTTTCGATAATTAACATTGCTAACTTGCAATACTTACCATAATAATTATGCTCCCATTAGCATAATAATTGTTATCTTACTAGCATAACACTTATGCTCCCACTAGCTTTGACATGTATTAAGAAATCAGCTGGACTTCTAGAAATCAATACTTATTGACTTTCTTACCAAAGTTCAAATTTCTGATATGAGATGCTTCGATAAAACTTTATCTAGGCTTCTCGAACTCATTCACCTTTCCTTAGATAGCACACATGTGTATCAAAACAATTTTAGAACTTACAGAAATAAGTCTCAAGTGTCTAGACCTATGCCATTTCTCACAATTCGAACTATGAAGAGGGATGTTGTAATCATAATCGAATTTGAGAATACAAATATCACAATTGCTATCTCCTTAAAATCTACTTAGTGAAAGCATTTCCTTACAATCATTTTCATGAATTGGAGAGAAAGGAAAGAAAGGAAGATTAAAGAAAGAGCAGGCTGAGTCTGATTGCGAAGAGATGGATTTCGTTTGCATGATTCGATGATCAGAGTTTTGAGCTGGTGCTTAGGAGTTATGATAGATTGATATGAATGTTTAGAAACATAGTTGCCATATGTACTTTATAAGGATAAGATTTTCCACAATTTTATAAATATAGAAAATTTTGATTTTATCTTATTTGATATTTCCTTACAATGGAATTTTGAAAATTGATGTTTGTATGTTTCTATTTTAGCAAGATGGGTTTGATTATTTCGTTTGTGGTAGTGTCTAAATTTACCAAATAAGGAAAGATTTTCATCACCAAGTTTCAATTGGACAGAAACTTGGAATCATGCAACTTGTATTGTATGATGAATGAGAACCTTCATCTTTGGGAAATTAAGACTAATTCTTTGCTCACATATAGATGTGAGTCAAGTGAAGGACTAGGGATCTAGTACAAATTGTTGTGCACTAGTCGGGTCCACCACAAAGAACGATAAGACTATTCGTCATGATTTACTAAAAGTTTAGTAAATAAGGTTATGCTTACAAGATTAAGTGTAATTCTGAATCATTGAAAACGTTTCAATGTATATCATAACGAATAAGAAGAATCAATTAGGCAGAAAGATAAAAGTTTCTCCAATCTGAAAGGAAAGGAGAGTACTTTAGTATCATGTTTTATGATCATCCTATTGATTGTGGAATCATGTCACAATTGGTCCTATGAGGACACCTTAGTGCACTTGTATGGCTAAGAAGAAGAATCGGGAATTGTTCAAACGATTAAATAAAAAAAGGTGAATCATAATTCATTCCAAAATCAAGTCTCAGAGTCATACTCCAAGATTGTGACTTGAGTGACATATCTTAAGCTGGTTTATAGCACCTCATAGGATGTGGAGTAGAAATGTTTCTTGCTCTTGCACATTTGAAATTGGTAGTTTTGATAAGACAAAGATGAACTAAGACCAATTATATAAAGTGTCATTATTGATAAGAATCCGCACTAACTCTTGGATATTTGATTGTCAATGAATGTTTCTTAACAAGAGAATCTTATATGTCAAGATGTCAGTGGGAGTCTTAAAGACCTTGAAAAGTTTCAAGAGCTAATAAAGAATAAACCTATCGTTTATCACTAACACACGACTTGAGGTTTGTAACCTATCGTGTTGACATATTCTTGTTTCTGTGCCTATTCCAGTTAAAGTTGACTATGCATGTGAGTTCTATGAGTTCCTAATTGTTTATATAAGGAAAGGCACCTTGATCAGTAAGGGTGATCTGCTCAACAACTTGGAAGACATGGTAGGCCATTGTGTTGCCAAGTGGCAGGAAATTAAGATTGAACAGGTTCAGTCCGCATGAGTTTAAATTTGTCATAGACCTTGTCTTATGATAATGACAAATTCACATGGATATGATCACATACACCATAAAATCTAAGTGACAAAGGTTTCTATCCAATTCATGAAAATGATTGTTAGGAAACTCTTTCACTAAGTATATTTTAATTATACAGTAGTTGTGTTAATTGTGTTCTTGAATTCGACTATGATTACGACATCCCTCTTCATAGTTCGAATTGTGAGAAATGACAAATAGTTTGAACATTTGGAACCTATTGATGTAAGTTCTAAAATAATTTAGACACGCTTATGGGCTTTCTAATAAAGGGTGTATGAGATTAGATAAAGGCTTATCGAAGCATCCCATATCAGAAATCTGAACATTGGTAAGAAAGTCAATAAATTATTGATTTCTAGAAGTCCAGCTGATTTTAGATACATGTTAAAGCTAGTGGGAGCATAAATGTTATGCTAGTAACAAAATAATTCTTATATTAGTGGGAGCATAATTATTATGGTAAGTGTTGCGAGTTAGCAATACTATTTATAGGAAACAAAGTTCTAATTTGCAAAGTTGCAAAGGTTGAAAAGTTGTTTTGCTATACTGAGGGAGAGGATACTTATATTTTATTTCGAATCTAAAAGTTTAGATTGAAGTATTAATCAAACTTAGCCATGGATATATATCAATACCTTCAACGATAGAAATTCTATATATGGAAATATTATAGCAAAAGACTGGTCATGTATCATGTCTTTATGTAAGACATTATGAATCGTGTCTCATATGCTTCGGATATAAGATCGATTACATATGCTATAATATTCACGTGTTCTAATTTTCCAAATGCCTAGGGCATTAAGAGGGAAAAAGGACTAGAACCGGATATGACTAAAGTGGTTAAACAAATGTCAAGGACAATCTAAGGTTCCCTAAGGATTAGTTGCTTAAGGACAGTTGGAAGTATAGTAATGGATGGACCATATTGACATTATTATGAATAGATATAATTCTATTAACTATGCATTGTCATATGACAAATATGGAAATGTTTTCATAATGAGAGTTGGATATTAAGAACCTATGTGTAGGTTAGAAACTTTTATGCAAGAAGGATGATTAAAGCAATGTACTTTGAATTTGAGACTTCGTTTCCTTGGAATTGTTTTGTTATCAATCACTAGTGGAAAGTTTTGTAATATCGTTGGCAAAGTCTTCGTGACTTTGGTACCTCGACATTACAAAAGATACATTGCATGATAGTTTAGAATCTAACACATTCTTATAGTGTCAAGAACTAGGTATTCTTACACTAAGTAATAAGGATTTGGAATTGTGAAATGAGCATCATTGAAATGTTTTTAATTGATCTATTTCACAAAGTAAGGACCATAGGTAAACATAGTATGCATGCTTGGAGCATGGGATAACTATTGTTTTAATTCAAGTATTAAGTTGACTAATCGAAACATTATACAATGAATAATGTGTAATCAATATGGTGATTAAATAAAAGGTGTCTTATTTATATTCAAAAGTTTTGAGACCATATTAGATTCGATTATTCTTGTGTTTCACTTCACATGTTTTGACTTCCCGAATAATAAGATGATTCAAACCATCGACAGTCGATCATACTTTGGAAGTAGGTATTGAGGCAAGATTGTCATGAATCCGTCTGTAGATTGTCTAAGTGTTAGACATAGCACAAGTTTGCTACAGTATTCATGAGTACTCATGTAATAAGATTTTAGTATTGGATTAAACTCACGCTCATCTGAATCACTTCATGGATTTTATCACAAGTGAGTAGTGAGACGATAATATCTTATATTTTTGAAACAGAGGCATATAGTTGCAGTTTACAAGTCGGTTGCACATTGATAATATGTAAACACACCAGTAACTTGGTGTTATAAAACATATTATTGTGTGTCATTTGATGAGTAAATAGAGCAAGCATATGAGTCAAATTTTATCCGTTCATTTTACCCTAATAGGGATAAAAACCATATATGTGGGAGCCTCAATGATTTAGTGATACACCCTAAGCGCTTGGCCAAGCCTGGACTGATTTGATTTGTTCAATTAGTCGGTCGTCATAAATCAGAAATCGGGAAACAACACATGGACAGAGAGAATGATTATAATCCATGTCTCTTGTCCATACGATATCTAGAATGGAGGAATATAACTTATCTAATGGACACTTTATTGATCAGATTTGACAGCGGATTTTGAGAGCTACAATTGCTAATCGAGTTTTGGAGTCGTACTTGCAATAATAGTTATTAGACATATCCAAGTGGGAGACTGTTGGATTAGGTGTCTAAGCCCATAACTATAATTGGTATGTACTTGACCCGATAGTAGCATGGTCCATTTCGGGTTGCATTCACCTAAACAATTTGATAGGATGGATATTTGAGAAAGAAGTTATTTGTGATTTATGAATATAATAAAAGTATAATATATTATTTGCGAAATCATATTATTTAATTAGTATTGATCAAGAATTAATTTAGAATTAATTTAGTGATCAAAAGAGACTAATTAAATTAACGAGGACTGATTATGTAAATCAATGATACATATAGTTTGGGACAATAATCCATGATTGATTAGTGATGGACTAAGTTTATGTGAGAGTCCAAGAAGTGTTATTCCATAAGGCTAATGAGTTAATGGATTAAAAGCCCAGGTGAATTAGGGTTAACAAGTTGAGACCCTAGGAATTCCAAACTATATATTGAAATCCTAAGCTTGCAAAATCTGCCTAAGCCTCCTAAGGTGTAAGTCTAGCATATTTGATCTTCATAACTTTTCTCTCATATTCATCCTTTGTTCATGGTGTCTTATGAACCGTTTGAGGCATCACACTTGAGGTGCTAAGCTCTTGAAAGGCCAAGAACTACAAGCTACAAATAAGAGGTAATCTTCTAACTACTTTCTTTTTTATGCTTTAAATATCACCTTTGCATACTAGTTAGGCTTCATGCTTTGGAAAATGAATATTGCATATATAATTAGAGAAAAATTATATGTAAAGCATTAGGTTTGTATGTGCACCATAGGGATGTTAGAGTACATAAAACCCAACAATACATATGGATCCCTCCAAAATCAAAGCAATTAAAAACTAGGAAGCACCGAGGACACCAACAGAAATACGCCATTTGTTGGGCCTTGCTGGCTACTACCGAACGTTCATACATAACTTTTCCAACATCGCAAAGCCACTTACTGCTCTGACCCACAAAGGAGTGACCTTCAATTGGGGAGATAAACAAGAAACTACCTTCCAGACGCTAAAGCAAACTTTATGCAATGCACCGATCCTGTCTCTCCAGAAGGAACAGAAGACTTTGTGGTCTACTGCGATGCATCCAAGATGGGTCTATGTTGCATACTCATGCAATGGGGAAAATTCATTTCCTATGCTTCAAGACAACTTAAGACTCGGGAGGTCAACTTCACCACACACGACCTTGAATTAGGAGCAGTAGTATTTCAAAGATCTAGAGACACTACCTTTATGGTAGAAAGTGTATGATCTACACCGGACATAAGAGTCTCCATCACATCCTCAATCAAAACGAGCTCAACATGAGGCAACGAATCTAGGTAGAGTTACTAAATGATTACGAATGTGAAATTTGATGGATTATGAGCATAACATCATTCCTATGGTGTTCATGCAACCCTAATTGCTTTGATCTAGGTTTTTCTAATTAAACATACAACATTGATTACCAAAGCAATTAACCCTAATTGACTTGCATACAAATCTAAAAATCTCATATGATTAGCGTTAGAAACATTACCTTGATTGTTATGTAGTAATAACAATCTCAATTCCTCTTGATCTTGACCTTTGAAAGCTTAGTGCCTCAAATGTTGCACCTCTAATGGAGTGACAAAAACCATGAGCAACAAGATGACCTTGGAGAAGGAGGAGGAGCACCAAAAACGACCAAGAACCCTTAGGGATCACTTCCACTCGTTTTTGGGGCCTTAGGGGTTTCTTATATAGTTAGGCTACTAGGGTTTTCAACAGTAAACCCTAATCAGACTACTTAGGCCCTAAGCATCCCATGGACTCCCTCCTTAGAAGCCTTGGACGAATTCTAATGGGTTTCCCCATAGATTTCATCCACTCCAACTTCTATGGAGTCCATTAGCCAATTTATGAAACTATCTTATAATTACACAATCAGTCCCCTTTATTTAATTAATCTCTTTTAGCCATAAAATTAATTCTTATTAATTCTTGACTAATATTAATTAAACAATATGATTTCTATTTTAGTATATTATTCACATAATATATTAATAAATCATAATTAATCCTCTTTCTCCTTAGTCCATCCTATCAGTTGCTATGGTGAAGGCAACCCAAAAGGACCATGCTCACAATCGGGTCAAGTACATACCAAAATAGTTATGGGATTAGACACCTAATCCAACAAAATTCGATATCATCCAGGCAAGGCCAACGTGGTAGCAGATGCCCTAAGTCGAAAGGAGTACTTGGGCCGCAGAGTAAAATCATTAACAATGACTATCCATTCACATTTGTCCACTCAGATCAAGGTGGGGCAACTTGAAGCTTTAAAACCTGAGAATGCCATAAGTCATGGGTGACGGAGCTCGTTATCTCATGAATCGAATCAAGACACCGAGATTTGGCGGGTACAGAGACATTATCATGAATGAAGCTCACAATACCGAGTACTTTGTTCATCCCAGGTCAGACAAGATGTATCTAGACCTCGAGAAACTATATTGGTGGCCAAACATGAAAGCGGAAATCGCTACCTATAAGTGTTTGACTTGCACCAAGGTCAAAGTAGAGTACCAAAAGCCATCGGGTTTGCTACAACAACCTGATATACCCGAGTGGAAGTAGGAGCGAATAACCATGAACTTCATAATTAAATTGACCAAGACAACTTGTGAGCATGACACCATATGGGTAATTGTCGATAGGTCAACCAAATCCGCACCCTTTCTACCAATAAATGAGACAGACAAAATAGAGAAACTAACAAGGATGTACATCAGGGAGATTATACGAGTACATGGTGTGCCAATATCCATTATCTTTGACAGATATAGCAGGTTTACATCATGGTTTTGGCAATACAAAAGTCATTGGGGACCAGACTCGACATGAGTATAGCCTATCACCCACAAACCGACAGGCAAAGCGAGAGAACTATTCAAACGCTGGAAGAAATGTTGAGAGCTTGTGTAGTATACTTCGGTAAAGCTTGAGATACCCATTTACCATTCATCAAGTTCTCATACAACAACAGTTATCACTCTAGCATTAAAGTTGCTCAATTTGAAGCCCTCTATAGGCTCAAGTGCAGATCACCTTTGTGCTGGGCTGAGGTGGGTGACACATAACTAGATAAACGACAAGTGCCTAACAACACTCTTACCGGCCCTGAGATAATACAGGAAACAACAGAGAAGATCGTTCAGATCCTTGAACGACTAAAGACATCTCGGGACCGACAAAAGAGTTATGCAGATAAACGACGCAAACCTTTGGAATTCTAAGTTGGTGACCGCATATTGTTGAAGGTCTCACCCTGGAAGGGAATGATACATTTTGGAAAACATGGGAAACTAAATCCAAGGTATATAGGGCCATTCAAGATCCTTTCCAGGATTGGCTCGGTAGCTTATAGACTTCGTCCACCGCAGGAACTCAACAATGTGCACCCCACTTTCCGTGTGTCCAATTTAAAGAAGTGTATATCTGATGAGACTCATGTCATTCCACTTGACGAGATCGAGGTAAATGAGATTCTCCACTTCGTCTAGGAACCTATGGAAATCATGGATAGGGAAGTCAAGAGAACGAAGCAAATCCGCATACCAATAGTAAAGGTTCGTTGGAACGCCAAGCGATGACCTAAATTTATCTAGGAACGTGAGGATCAAATGAAACAAAAATACCCATGTCCTTTCCCTAACTTCTAAGAACCACTCAGAGTGCTAATTTCGAGACGATATTCCTTCTAACAGGGGGATGATGTGACAATAATCAATTTTGGTCAAACAAAGTCAACAAAACTCAACCATGTCAACTCAACTCGTATTAGAATTTTAGGAGAAATGTGATATTTCCTAATGTTTCTAATGTACAATTGACAAGTTATAATACAAAGCACCTATCTGGTTGCCAATTATCGAATATAAACCTTGATTAGGGTTAGTAACGTAACAACTCGATAATTCAATTATATATTATTTAGGTATAAATAATAATCATAACATAATGTAATGGATTTCATAAACCTCATACAACATGAACAATTGATAACAAAGGTTACATACACAAATTTTTGGTGAATTCGTCACCAAATGCGACATATTTTATACCCGGCTTAAACACTCAAACGTTAACGAAAAGAAATAGGAATTATCCTAACTCCCGTGTAAAGTGTTATTATTTTTTATGATAGTGATTTTTATAATAATTTGAATGTAATGATTCAAATTAAGTAAATATACATCAGTTTTACCATACTTTTTATAAAAATCACCAACTTTTATAAAAACTGCCCATTCTTTTAAAAAAATAAAAGAGACAATTTTTGTCTTATATGGTGATGAAACTTTTATTAAAGAAATAACATTTTAATAAATTCAACCCTTACACCCCCATACCCTCCCCACCCCCCCCACCCCCCACCCTCCCCCTCCCCCGTTTAAACTTCGATCGACACCCCCCCCCCCCCCCTTCTCACATCATCTTCATCATCTTTTTCATCGTCTCCTTTTCCTCTCAAGAACAAGGTCATTTCTCTCAAGGTTAATTCCCATAAGTTGGTTCTTGATCTTTTGGTAAGTTTATCCTTACTAATCTAGTTATTCTGCACATATATATGCTAGTTTTGTTACAATTACACACATTAACATGTGTTAATATCCATAGTATATTTCGATATTCAAATTTTCTTCAAGTGTTCTAAGCTTGAAAACCTTCATCTTCACCTCTTTATCCAACAAGAAACACACTCAAGGTGAGTTCATACCCCTTAATTTTTGTTTTTATCCAAGTTCTAGGGGGAATACAAGTAAACTTGTATAATAACACAAGTTGTTATACATGCTTTGTCTTCAAGTTGTGTAAAATTATTATTTACATTAACTAATGTTATTACCTAGTATTATGAATATTTATGTGTGGTATGTTGTTTTAAATGCAAATCTATGAAAAATGAGTATAAACATGCTATATGTTCTTGAGAAAAAGTAAAAAACAAAACTATAAAAACTATGGTTTTTATGAACATAATATGGATTTTTTTTATCATAAATGGTTTTAACCAAGTTATTAAATCATCGGGGCCCACAGATATCGCTTTTATCCCACTTTGGGTAAAAGGAACGGATAAACTTTGAATCAACGCTCACTTGTACCTACTCATCAAATCACACACAAAAATATGTTTTAATATCACCAAGTTACTGGTGCGTTTACATATTATCAATGTGCAATCGACTTGCAGAATACAACTCACACGTCTCTCGGTTTCAAGAATATAAGATATTATTATCTCATTAATCACCTGTGATAAAATCCATGAAGTGATTCAAGTGAGCGTGGGTTTAATCCAATACTCTAATCTTATAGAAGCACTCATGAACCCTGCAGCAAACTTTTGCTATGTCTAAAACGCTTTAGACAATCTACAGTCATATTCATGACAGTCTTCTTGCATACCTACTTCCAAAGTATGAATGACTGTGGATGGTTTGAATAATCTTATTATTCGGGAAGTCAAAACATGCAAAGTGAAACACAAGAATAATCGAATCCAATATGGCCCCAAACTTTTGAGTATAAATAAAACTCCTTTTATTTAGTCACCATATTGTTTACACATTATTCATTGTATAATGTTTCGGTTAATCAACTTATTACTTAAATTATAACAACAATTGTCCCATGCTCCAAGCATACACACTATGTTTACTTATGGTCCATACTTTGTGAAATACATCATTTGAACACATTTCCAATGATACTCATTTCACAACTCCTAATCCTTATCATTAGTGTAAGAATACAAGATTCTTTTCACTATTAGAATATGTTAGATTCTAACATTTTATGCAATGATCCTTTTGTAATCTTATAGCACCAAAGTCACCAAGACTTTGTCAATGAAATTACAAAGTACTCTATTGGAGATTGCTACAAGGAAATTCCATAGATATGAAGTCTCACATTCAAAGTACATTCCTTTGAACATCCTTCTTGCATAAAAGTTTTTAATCTAAACATAAATTCTTAACGTCCAACTCCCAATATGGAAATATTTCCATTTCCATATGACAACTTATTGTGAATAGAGTCTTATCTATTCATAATAATGTCGATATGGTCCATCCATTACTATACTTCCAACTGCTCACAAGCGACCAATCCTTAGCGAACCTTAGACTGTCGTTGAACAGTTGTTCAATTTATTTTAGTCAAACCAGTTCTAGTCCCTTTTCCTTCTTAATGCCCTAGGCATTTGGAAAATTTTAGAACAGTCAAATATTACAGCATATACAATCGATCCTATACCCGAAGCATATTGGACACGATTCATAATGAAAAATGTGATACTTTACCAGTTCCTTGCTATAATATTTCCATATATAAGATCCTTTTAAGTTGAATCTTTTCAACATAACGTCCATATATGTCTTTTGACTGAATTCAATTAAAAATTTCTCAATCCAAGCAATTAGATTTCGAAACGAAGTATAATATTCTCTCCCTTAATTATAGCAAAGCAACTATTCAACCTTTGCAAATTGAAACTTTGCTTTCTATAATTAATATTGCTAACTTGCAATACTTAAAATAATAATCATGCTCTCACTAACATGATAATTATCTCCATACCAGCATAGCATTTATGCTCCCACTAGCTTTGACACGTATTCAGAAAACATTTGGACTTCTAGAAAGCAATACTTATTGACTTCCAAAGTTCATATTTCTAATACGATATGCTTCGATAAGCCTTTATCTAAGCTTCTCAACCTCATACACCATTCCTTAGATAGCTTATATGTGTGTCTAAACAATTTCAACACTTATAGCAATAAGTCTTAAATATTTAAACTAATTGCCAAATCTCACAATTCGAACTATGAAGAGGGATGCCGTAATCATAATCGAATTTGAGAATGCAATTTACACGACAACTAACTCCTTAAAATCTTCCTAGTGAAAGCGTTTCCTCACAATCATTTTCATGAAGGATAGAAACCTTATGACAGTTAGATTTTATGGTGTATGTGCTCTTATCCATGTGAATTTGTCATAACCATAATCATAAGATAATGTTTGCAACAAACCAAACTCTTATCGACAGAACTTGTTCATTCTTAATTTCTTGCCATCAAGGGTCCCACCATTGCTTCCAAGTTATTTAGCAGCTCACTTATACTAGTCAATGTACTTTAATTGAATAAGGTGCTTGCCTTTATGCACTCTATTAAGAACTCATAGAACTCATATGCATCAGTAATTTTACTGGAATGGCATAGAAAAAAATTGTCAACACGATAGGTTACAAACCTCAAGTCGAGTGCTAGTGTCAAATAGTTTTACTCTTGATTAGCTCTTGAACCTTTTCAAGATCATTTAGACTCCCACTGACCTCTTGACGTATAAGATTCTCTTGTCAAGAAATATTTCTTGACAAACAGATATTCAAGAGTTAGTGCGAATTCTTATCAAGACAAACCACTACACACAATTGGTCTTAGTTGGTCTTTGTCTTATCCAAGACATCAAAACTTACCAATTTCAAACGTGCAAGAGTAAGAATAACATTTTCTACTCTACATTTGATGAGTGCGTTAAAACTTCTTAAGATATGTCACTCAAGTCACAATCTTGAAGTATGACTCTAAGACTTGATTTTGGAACGAAGTATGATTTACCTATTAATTTAACCATTTCAACAATTTCCGATTCCTCTATTTAGCCATACTAGTACACTAAGATTTACTTAGAGGATCAATTTTGATATGGTTTCACAATCAATGAGACAATCATAACAAATGATACAAAAGTACTCTCCCTTCTTTCCAGATTGGAGAAACTTTTATCTTTCTGCCTAATTGATTCTTCTTATTCGTTCTGCCATTCATTGAAACTTTTCAATGATTCAAAATTATACTTAATCGTGTAAGCATAACCACATTTACTAGACTTTTAGTAAATCATGACGAATAATTTTATTGTTATTTGTGGCGGACTTGACCACTGCACAACATTATGTACTAGCTCTTCTAGTCCTTCACTTGACTCTTTGTCAAGGAATTAGTATTAATTTTCCAAATATGAAGGTTCTCATTCATCATACAATACAAGTTGTATGATTCCAAGTTTCTGTCCAATTGTAACTCGGGCGACAAGAATCTTTCCTTATTTGGTAAATTCTCGACATTATCATAAATAACATAACTAAGAATCACATCCATTTCAACATTGCTCAAAATAGAAATACATAAACATCAACTTTCATTCATCCCATTGCAAGGAAATATAAATAAGACAAAAACCCAAGTTTATTTTATTTATAAAAGGTGCGGAAAAACTTGTCCTTACAATGAAATTCAAATGAAAACTATGCTATTACATATTCCTAAGCAATCTACCATAACTCTTAGCATCAACTCAAAAATCCAATCATCAAATCATGTTATCGAAATCCATTTCTTCACGATCAGACTCAGGTCACTTCTTCCTTTAAGCTTCCACTCTTTTCTTCGATCCTACAACACATTAAAATGCAATCTTATCACATCATGTATTAAGAATCTAAAATAGAAAACTTAATAGAGTTAGATAGTGGATTTTACCTGAAGCAGATTCATACATCTTGACTCTCCCATCTCTTAGATCTCTCAGGTAGTCAGGGCAGCTTCGTAACCAATGCCCCTTCTTTTGGCAGTAGAAACATATGGATTCTTTTAGAATGGTACACGGGACTATATCAGACTCATCTTTTCTCTTGCATGGAGAAAACTTTTTTGGACTTCCAGTGTTGCCATTTCCCATAGAAGGATGGGACATTGATTTACCAGACAAATTTGCTTGACCAGTGCGCCAAATCATCGTTGATTCAGCAGCAGTAAGCAAATAAGTCAAACCAATGAGGGTCATGTCGTGTTCCTTCATATAGTACTCTCTAACGAACTTACCATATGAATTGGGAAGTTAGTGAAGAACCAAGTCAACACCCAACTTCTCCGACACATCGACGCCCAACATTCCCAATCTATCAATATGCAATTTCATATCCAAGACATGAGTGCATAATGACTTTTCATCTTCATGTCCTTTTGCCAATAGGGCTTGATTGACCTTGAACTTTTCAAGTATTCGAACACGTGGGTCAGGGAGAATTATTCGAGGAGGTGGAGGAAGTGAAGAATAATTTCCATTTCCACGATCCAATCGTGGAACATCATCTTCAAGCGGAAAACGTTTTCCAACAGATCTAGGAAGACCATAGTTGTTAGACTTTGACATCTACAAAACGGGAGAAAATTTAAGTTAGTTGATTGGAATCCTTGATATAACACCCAAATGGAATATCAAGGCTAGGACACAACACAATATTCTACAATTTGGAAGAGGGATGCCGTAATCCAAATTGCAGAACACTTGAAGGTAGGTAAATGACGATTTACCAATTTCCACCATGAAAAACGAAAATTGAAAATTAAGTTTTAAATGAATTGGAACTCCTAGATCTATTGAGATTCATTAAACTTTTCAATGGCATGTTTAAATCTCAAGTGTGCCCTTCGTTTGTGACTGGTATGTCAAGGATCACAAACAAGTTGTGGATAACCATGCAAATATTGAAACGACCCAAAAATACGACCCGAAAATTTCATTTTTAATATAACCAAAAATCATAAAACAAAGTATATCATAATAAAACCATGCGTTACAAATCTCAAAACCATACTAAAATACAAATGATAAAACGGTGTCACGACTGTATCAAAACATATCTAAGATAGCTGTTCAACTCCCAGGATAAAAACTGTAGTTGTGGTGTGTGCGATGCCATCATCCTGAGCTCTTCCCTTTGCTTGCGGAAGTACCTGAAACCAAATCTGAAACTGTAAGCATGAAGCTTAGTGAGCTCCCCCAAACTACCACATACCACACAATAACATATAAAGCACATACTAGGCCTTGCCCACTGCATCGGACCGAAGTCCGGCTAACCGGGGCCTTCCCCCCCCCCCCCTACATCGGACCGAAGTCCGAAGCTGACTGGAACATCGTACCGAAGTCCAAAGCTGACTGGGACCTTCGTCCCCTACATCGAACCGAGTCCGAAGCTGACATCGGACCGAAGTCCGAAGCTGACTGGGACCTTGTCCCCTACATCGGATCGAAGTCCGAAGCTGACTGAACATAGCATAAACATATCATCTAGAATAAACACATAACCCTGTCTGAACCAAGAAGGCATCAAACATACTAAATACTACATCGGACCGAGGTCCGAAGCTGACTGCTAGCTAAACGGGCCGGCATTGTGGCCTTAGACCCGTTACTACTGGAAAGAAACTCACCTCGTGAACTGGCTGCTGTGTGAATGGCTCTGGAAGCTAACTGTTGCTGCTCCGGTATCTCCCCGGCTACAAGGCCATAAACACACTCAATCAAATACTAAACACTGCACTGGGGTAAAATGACTCTTTTACCCTTGGTCAAAGTCAACTCTCCCGGTCAAAGTCAACCCACAGTTGACCTGACTCGCCGAGTTGGGCCGCCAACTCGCCGAGTCTCTAATCTCATTTCACAACCCTACTCGTGGCTACTCGTCGAGTATGGCATCGACTCGACGAGTACTCTCTCGATCCAAGAACTCAGACAATCTTCATCCGACTCGCCGAGTCATATGAACAACTCGACGAGTTGTTCTTGAGCTTAAGAAGATTGCCTTGGACTCGCCGAGTTGTATGAAAAACTCGTCGAGTCCCTCCATTACTGAGTCTGCTCTCCAACTCACTGAGTCCACTCTACTACTCACAGGCTTCCACTCGTCATCACTCAAAAAGGGGGAAAAACGGGACTCGCGACTTGACTCGCCGAGTCGTTCTTCCGACTCGCCGAGTCACATCCATGCAACTACTCTAAACTCGATTCTTCTTGAATCCATCACATACAAATGATAGATCTGAGTCTAATAAGCTGATCCACCACGTAAAGTTTCCAATGTTACGTGTACATACACATGAAAAAGGAGATATAGGCTAAAAAGGCACTTAAAAGAGTAGATCTAGGGTTCTTATGCAAGGCATCTCCAAAAAGGCAACAGATCTGGGCTCTACAACTCCTAAATGAACAGATCTAGGGATATCTCGTCCCATAAAGGCATCCATACAACTATAGGGCTTAAAAAATGCATCAAACTAGCCCTAGAAGAGTTCTAATGAAGATTTAAAGCATAAAACAGAAGGAACCCGAGAAATACCTCAATAAACTCTGATTTGCCCTTGGATCTTTGCTCAACACCTCTTCTCCTTGCTCCTTTCTTCTTCTTCTTCTTCAAGCCTTCAAAATCCACACACAAAAGCACTTAAAATGGATATGGGATGGATTACGGTTTCTCACAGCTCTCTGAGGGTGAAGGAGGCGGCTTTTGGGGCACAAAGCATTGCTTAAATAGTGAGCAACCCGGGGATTTAGGGTTTCTTCCAGACAGGCAGACTCGCAGAGTCCCGAATATGGACTCGCCGAGTCGCCAACTAACACATGCACGAAAACTCGACCCTGCTCGACGAGTCAAGCCACAGACTCGCCAAGTCCCTCAATAAAACTTCTAAATAAAAACCACGAAAGCATCATACCAAAGACGGGGCGTTACAATTCTCCCCCACTTGTCTCAGACTTCGTCCTCGAAGTTTGCTGCGGCTGAATCTGCAAATAACTCCGGGTAGTGCTCCCTCATTTCCTCCTCAGCCTCCCACGTCCACTCAGACCCCTTCCGGTGCTGCCACTGCACCTTCACTAACTGAATTGCCTTGCTCCTCAAGGTCTTTGTCTTCCGGTCCAGAATCGCGACCGGCCTCTCAATATAATTCAGGCTGCTATCAACCTGAATATCCTCTAGAGGAACAACTGCTGACTCATCCACCAAACACTTCCTCAACTGAGACACATGGAAAGTGTTGTGGATTTGGCTAAGCTCTGCAGGAAGATCCAACCGATAAGCAACCCAACCCACGCGGGCTAAAACCCTGAAGGGACCAATGAACCTGGGGCCCAGCTTGCCCCTCTTCCGAAACCTGATGACACCCTTCCAGGGTGAGACCTTCAGGAGGACCATATCTCCCACCCGGAACTCCAAGTCTGAACGCCTCCTGTCGGCGTAGCTCTTCTGCCGACTCTGCGCAGTCTGCAGTCTACTACGGACCTGCTGAATCAACTCGGTCGTCTTGAGTACCACCTCCGTGCTCCCAACGACTCGCTGACCGACCTCGCCCCAACAAATCGGGGTCCTACACTTCCTCCCATAAAGCATCTCAAAAGGAGGTCGATCAGTGCTCGCATGATAACTGTTGTTATACGAAAATTCCGCTAACGGAAGATACATATCCCAACTGCCACCGAAGTCTAGAACACATGCCCTGAGCATGTCCTCGAGGGTCTGAATCGTCCTCTCACTCTGCCCGTCCGTCTGAGGGTGGAAAGCGGTGCTGAAATGAAGACGAGTACCTATCTCGTCGTGAAACCGCTTCCAGAATCTAGATGTAAAATGGACATCTCGGTCTGATACTACCGATACCGGCACTCCATGACGTGCCACGATCTCACGTACATAGATTTCGGCCAACTTTTCTGCTGATATACTCTTCTGGATCGGGATAAAATGAGCACTCTTCGTCAACCGATCCACTACTACCCATATCGAATCCACTCCTCGTGCGGTCCTGGGAAGCTTGGTGATAAAATCCATGGTGATGTCCTCCCATTTCCACACGGGAATGTCTAACAGCTGCATCTTGCTGTGAGGCCTCTGGTGCTCCGCCTTGACCTTCCTGCAGGTCAGGCATCTCTCAACATACCAAGCAACATCCCGCTTCATGCAGGGCCACCAATAATCGGGTCGAAGATCTCTATACATCTTCGTCGCCCCTGGATGGATAGAAAATCGAGACTTATGAGCCTCGTCCATCAACACCTGTCGTACTCCTCCCCAATACGGTACCCACACTCTCCCATGAAGTGTCAGCAATCCCCGACTGTCATAATCAAACGAAGCTACTCGGCCCACTATCCTCTCACACCTTTGCTTCTCCTCCTTGAGGCCCTCACCCTGAGCCTCCTTGATCCGCTCCAACAACGGAGTAATCACTGTCATCCTCAAACACAAATCTCTGATAGGTGCTGCCGATACTTTGCGGCTTAGGGCGTCGGCCACCACGTTGGCCTTCCCTGGATGGTAAAGGATCTCACAATCATAATCCTTCAGCACATCCAACCACCTCCTCTGCCTCATGTTCAGACTCGGCTGATCCATAAGGTACCTCAAACTCTTGTGATCCGTGTAGATAGTACAACGGACCCCATAAATATAATGCCTCCAAATCTTGAGGGCAAACACAACCGCCCCCAGCTCTAAATCATGGGTAGGATAGTTAGCCTCGTGAGGCTTCAACTGCCTCGAGGCGTAAGCTATCACATGACCTTGCTGCATCAACACTGCTCCCATACCTGTGATTGAGGCATCATAGTAGACTACGAATTCCTCTACTCCCTCTGGCAAGGTAAGGATCGGAGCCTCGCACAACCTCTGCCTGAGGGTCTCGAACGCTGCCTGCTGCTAAGGCCCCCAACGAAATACCACCGACTTCTTGGTCAGTCGGATGAGCGGCACTGCTATCTTGGAGAAATCCTGAATGAATCTCCGGTAATACCCTGCCAACCCTAGGAAGCTTCGAATCTCAAATGGAGACTTCGGGACCTCCCACTGCATCACGGCCTCTATCTTGGCCGGATCCACCAAAATACCCTTCTGGTTGACGAGGTGACCAAGGAACTGCACCTCGCGCAACCAGAACTCACACTTGGAGAACTTTGCGAAAAGTTTCTCCCTCCTCAAAACTTCTAGCACCTCCCTCAGGTGCTCCTCGTGCTGCTCCTGCGTCTTGGAATATACCAAGATATCATCTATGAATACTATCACTGACCGATCCAGCATCGGCCTGCACACGCGATTCATGAGATCCATGAACGCGGCTGGGGCATTGGTGAGCCCAAATAGCATCACCACAAACTCATAATGACCATACCTGGTCCTGAAAGCAGTCTTCTGCACATCCTCATCCCTAACCCGCATCTGATGATACCCGGAGCGTAGATCGATCTTGGAGAACCAAGACGCTCCCTAAAGCTGGTCAAACAAATCATCTATCCTCGGAAGTGGGTAACGGTTCTTCACCATCACCTTATTTAACTCCCGGTAATCTATACACATACAATGCGACCCATCCTTCTTCCTCACAAACAGGATCGGCGCTCCCCAAGGCGAACTGCTCGGCCGAATGAAACCCTTGTCTAGCAGCTCCTACAGCTGCGTAGACAACTCCTGCATCTCAGGGGGAGCTAGGCGATACGGTGCCTTGGCTATCAGAGCCACACCAGGAATCAGGTCGATCCTAAACTCAACCTGCCTCTCAGGAGGTATCCCCGGTAAATCCTCGGGAAATACATCCGGGAAGTCTCGCACTATCGGAACATCATCAACTGTCGTCTTGCCCTTCTCCCGGGCATCCAAGACATAAGCTACATAACCAGCACAACCCTGCTGAAAATAGCGCCTCGCCCTTGCGGCGGAACAAAAGGTCGGTCCGCGTTGTGGCCTCTCGCCCTGAATCACTAACTCTCCCCCACTGGGAGTGCGAACCCTCACTAGCTGAAGCTCACAATCAATCACCGCCCCAATGGGGCTTAGCTAATCCATGCCCACAATAACCTTATTCCCTCGCAGCGGAATAGGAACCAGGTCCACCGAAAACTGCTCATCAAACACCTGAAGAGAACACCCTCTATGCACTCTGCCGACCCTCACGGTCCTGTCATCTGCTATCTCAACCTCTAATGGACAATCCAGCTCCCCTGGAGCTCTGTTAAATCTCTTGCTAAGCGCAAGCGATACGAATGATCGAGTAGCCCCCGAATCGAATAATACCATAGCAGAAATGCCGTTCACAGAGAACGACCCCGTCACCACATCAGGAGTCGCTCGCGCCTCCTCTGCTGTCATCTGAAACGCTCTACTCTTCGCCACTGGCGCCTCAGCTCGGCCCTGCCGGCCATCTGTAATCCTCAAGGTAGCAGGGGCAGGTGCAACCACCTTCCCTACTGCAGCTAAACTCAGACATTGGGACTTTTTATGTCCCCCCTGATTGCACTGAAAGCAAATCAGATCTGATGCTGCAACAGCAGTAGCAAGGGCCGTACAATCTCTGCTCAAATGCCCAGTCCGACCGCACTTGAAACAGCCGGAACTCCCTGCCTTGCACACCCCATCGTGCATCTTCCCACACCTGCCACATCGACTGTGGCTCGGCTGAGACCTGGACCTGTGATCTGAAACCTTGGGCTTTTTGCCCGAACCTCCTGAACCCGAAACCGCCTCCGGTTTCCTCTTCTTCTCCATCTCGAGATCAATCTCCCTCTCTCGAGCCCTAGCAATCATGTCGTCCAGCGTTTTACAGCTGGACCGGCTCACAAACTGGCGGATATCGCTCCGCAACATCTCATGATAACGGGCCTTCTTCATCTCCTCATCGGCTGCATACTGAGGAACAAGAAGAGCCCTCTCCCTGAACTTGGCGGTGATCTCCGCCACGGTCTCTGTAGTCTGGGTGAGGTCCTAAAACTCTCTGGCTAACTGCTGCACCTCAATAACTGGTGCAAACTCCGCCCTGAACCTGGTAGAGAAATCAGCCCAGGTCATGGCATCCAATGCTGCATCACCTCCCATAGTATGTCCGACCTCCTCCCACCAATCCCGTGCCCTGTCCTTCAGAAGACAGGACGCCAATCTGACCTTGTCCCCCTCGGGACACCTGCTAGTGCGGAATGCATTGGCCACATCCGCCAACCATCTAGTACTCGCTATGGGGTCCCGTGCCCCATGATAGTCTGGAGCTCCACATGCCCTGAACTCCCTGAAAGTAAGTGTGCGCGACCCCATCATGGCCGCCACCTCGGCACGGAAGGTGCCCAATCTCTCATCCATCAGCTCTAGGATACCCTCCTTGATCGAACCGAAGATCACAGGAGTCTGCTCTAAAATGATACGAGTAATCTCTGAAGAAAGAAACTCTCTGGTCTGCTCATCCATGTGC
The DNA here is from genome assembly GCF_002870075.4 of Lactuca sativa. NCBI lineage: Eukaryota > Viridiplantae > Streptophyta > Magnoliopsida > Asterales > Asteraceae > Lactuca > Lactuca sativa. Next base: position 81,784,696 of record NC_056630.2, on the reverse strand, counting down.
TCGTTCCCCAAGCCTGATCCTGATCCCTCCCCGGCACCTCCACTGCCGGCTGCTGTCCTCGAACGCAAAACCACCATACTGAAACACATCATAGCAATATCAGAAAACTGAAATATCTCAAGGGATCATTGATACTACTACTAGCTTCCTGGTCTTGTCTCGGCCTTCCTTGATTTGAGTACGGATCCTCTGCTTTCAGTAGTACGGGCCCATACTACCTTCCACATCTATCCGTACTTTCCTCAAGAACCGCCTTGACTCCACCAAGTCACTTCTACTACTACTGATCTCTGCTACTCTCATCCTAGGCTTGCCCTAGGGAAATCGCTGACTCCACTCATACCAGTCCTCAGCTGTCGAAGGCCTCCTTGTAATGCTGATTAGCCACCACCTGAATAGCATCACATGCAATGAGGCTCGGATAATCCTTCGAGTAAAAGACTCGTCCCTACAACGGTTGGACTCAGACAAGAGCTGCACAATAGGGCCAAATCCAGCACTTTGAGATTATTCAACCCTGATCACATGTGATGTGGCGTATTCACCTAATGGCTAACTCCCACCACTCAGAGTCCCACAAAGCACAAAGCAAGCAGCATTCGGATAAGGGAAACATACTCAGGCGAAACTATCCTCATAACGAGAAGCTACTCTAGCATACAGTGCTAAGCTCGCGCTACCAGGCATAACCTAAACAGGCTATCCTACTGCTGTCTACTCAGTACTAGCATGCAATTCTCATAAAGCTGTAACACATATAGCAGGCACATAAGGCATCCTCCTAGATCCTTAGTCCTATACTAGCATGCTGTCCTACTGAAACTGGAACAATTAATCATAATAATAAAACTTATATTGGTAATTTGGGAGTACTTACTTGAGCTTGGCTGATCGCATGCACCACACCCTTATCTTGTTTAAAAATTCTTTTCTTTCTAAGTGCTTTTCAAAATCTCATTCGAAAACATTTTTCTTTTTGAAAATCTTTTTATCTTTCCCATTAGTTTGAGTTCAGATGCACCCGGAGGTGTATCCGAATCCCTCAAACCAGGGCTCTGATACCAACTTGAAACGACCCAAAAATACGACCCAAAAATTTCATTTTTAATATAACCAAAAATCATAAAACAAAGTATATCATAATAAAACCATGCGTTGCAAATCTCAAAACCATACTAAAATACAAATGAGAAAACGGTGTCACGACTGTATCAAAACATATCTAAGATAGATGTTCAACTCCCAGGATAAAAATTGTAGCTGTGGTGTGTGCGATGCCATCATCCCGAGCTCTTCCCTTTGCTTGCGGAAGTACCTGAAACCAAATCTGAAACTGTAAGCACGAAGCTTAGTGAGCTCCCCCAAACTACCACATACCACACAATAACATATAAAGCACATACTGGGCCTTGCCCACTGCATCGGACTGAAGTCCGGCTAACCGAGGCCTTGCCCCCCCCCCCACATCGGACCGAAGTCTGAAGCTGACTGGAACATCGGAACGAAGTCCGAAGCTGAATGGGACCTTCGTCCCCTACATCGAACCGAGTCCGAAGCTGACATCGGACCGAAGTCCGAAGCTGACTGGGACCTTGTCCCCTACATCGGATCGAAGTCCGAAGCTGACTGAACATAGCATAAACATATCATCTAGAATAAACACATAACCCTGTCTGAACCACGAAGGCATCAAACATACTAACTACTACATCGGACCGAGGTCCGAAGCTGACTGCTAGCTAAACGGGCCGACATTGTGGCCTTAGACCCGTTACTACTGGAAAGAAACTCACCTCGTGAACTGGCTGCTGTGTGAATGGCTCTGGAAGCTAACTGTTGCTGCTCCGGTATCTCCCCGGCTACAAGGCCATAAACACACTCAATCAAATACTAAACACTGCACTGGGGTAAAATGACTCTTTTACCCTTGGTCAAAGTCAACTCTCCCGGTCAAAGTCAACCCACAGTTGACCTGACTCGCCGAGTTGGGCCGCCAACTCGCCGAGTCTCTAATCTCATTTCACAACCCTACTCGTGGCTACTCGTCGAGTATGGCATCGACTCGACGAGTACTCTCTCGATCCAAGAACTCAGACAATCTTCATCCGACTCGCCGAGTCATATGAACAACTCGACGAGTTGTTCTTGAGCTTAAGAAGATTGCCTTGGACTCGCCGAGTTGTATGAAAAACTCGTCGAGTCCCTCCATTACTGAGTCTGCTCTCCAACTCACTGAGTCCACTCTACTACTCACAGGCTTCCACTCGTCATCACTCAAAAAGGGGGGAAAACAGGACTCGCGACTTGACTCGCCGAGTCGTTCTTCCGACTCGCCGAGTCACATCCATGCAACTACTCTAAACTCGATTCTTCTTGAATCCATCACATACAAATGATAGATCTGAGTCTAATAAGCTGATCCACCACGTAAAGTTTCCAACTTTACGTGTACATACACATGAAAAAGGAGATATAGGCTAAAAAGGCACTTAAAAGAGTAGATCTAGGGTTCTTATGCAAGGCATCTCCAAAAAGGCTACAGATCCGGGCTCTACAACTCCTAAATGAACAGATCTAGGGATATCTCGTCCCATAAAGGCATCCATACAACTATAGGGCTTAGAAAATGCATCAAACTAGCCCTAGAAGAGTTCTAATGAAGATTTAAAGCATAAAACAGAAGGAACCCGAGAAATACCTCAATGAACTCTGATTTGCCCTTGGATCTTTGCTCAACACCTCTTCTCCTTGCTCCTTTCTTCTTCTTCTTCTTCAAGCCTTCAAAATCCACACACAAAAGCACTTAAAATGGATAAGGGATGGATTAGGGTTTCTCACAGCTCTCTGAGGGTGAAGGAGGCGGGTTTTGGGGCACAAAGCATTGCTTAAATAGTGAGCAACCCGGGGATTTAGGGTTTCTTCCAGACAGGCAGACTCGCCGAGTCGCCAACTAACACGTGCACGAAAACTCGACCCTGCTCGACGAGTCAGGCCACAGACTCGCCGAGTCCCTCAATAAAACTTCTAAATAAAAACCATGAAAGTATCATACCAAAGACGGGGCGTTACAAATATACATGGTGCCCCCAATGTTACAGTCACCTAATCAACATGCCGGTTAACCACACATGCTCCATCGATCTATTACAAACATCGAGTCACCCTTTGCCACCTTTTCTTAGAGCCTAATTAGTGTGTCGGTTAACCACACACGCTCCAATAACGTCTTAGCAAGGGTACAAAGTGTAATTTCATGGAATAGCACCAACTCCACATTTTTCCTAAAGTAACTAAGATTTGGGAATTTATAAAACATTTAGTTACGTTGTATTTCATTATACTTATAATGAAAGGTTGTGTCCTATCCTACCCATTCGGTTAACGACCATTCACTAGTCAAGAGTGTGGTGGGTAAGAGTGGATACCCATTCAATCACCATTTTATAGGCAATTTCCTTAAACACCACTTAGAGATCATCTTCGTGAATGAGGACTACTAACAGTAATACTAACTCTTTAGTCATACATATATAATATTAAACTTTTAATTCTATATAGTATAAGGGTGTATTTTACACTTTTAAAATACTAGGTGGTCTAATTTAATAAATTATACTTTTAATTTAATTAAACTTAAACCATATCATTATGGATTTATTAACTCTCTTTTAAATATACATTTAATTAATTTAATAAAACCATAAGGGTGTAAATTGAACTTTTCAAAATACTAGGGTCTTAGAGTTTAATATTTTAAAATTAATACCTTTTAATTAAATTTAAAATTCTAAAACTTGAAGACAAATTTTGAAACCTTTCAAAATATTAGGGTTTATCTATTTAAATTTCATAAACTAAAACTTTTAAAGTTCAAATTTAAACTATAAAACCTAAATGATGTAAATTGAAACTTTTCAAACTTACTAGGTAAAATATTTGACTAATAATAATCCTATATTATCCATATTTAACCAAATCTATCAATTTTGATGAGGATAACCATTTTTGGAAAGAAAACGAGTTTTGGCAATTATCCTCAACAAAATCTGGTCAAGAAATCGAAAATCCTGTCAACAGCACCCTGGAGTCGCCGAGTTGGCGGCGCAGACAGCACAAATTCGACTTTTTGATCCTTTGACAGTTCACTATTGCATCTATTAAACTAGAAAAACAACCTAGGCTCTGATACCACTGATAGATTATGAGCATAACATCATTCCTATGGTGTTCATGCAACCCTAATTGCTTTGATCTAGGTTTTTCTAATTAAACATACAACATTGATTACCAAAGCAATTAACCCTAATTGACTAGCATACAAATCTAAAAATCTCATATGATTAGCGTTAGAAACATTACCTTGATTGTTATGTAGTAATAACAATCTCAAATCCTCTTGATCTTGACCTTTGAAAGCTTAGTGCCTCAAATGTTGCACCTCTAATGGAGTGACAAAAACCATGAGCAACAAGATGACCTTGGAGAAGGAGGAGGAGCACCAAAAACGACCAAGAACCCTTAGGGATCACTTCCACTCGTTTTTGGGGCCTTAGGGGTTTCTTATATAGTTAGGCTACTAGGGTTTTCAACAGTAAACCCTAATCAGACTACTTAGGCCCTAAGCATCCCATGGACTCCCTCCTTAGAAGCCTTGGACGAATTCTAATGGGTTTCCCCATAGATTTCATCCACTCCAACTTCTATGGAGTCCATTAGCCAATTTATGAAACTATCTTATAATTACACAATCAGTCCCCTTTATTTAATTAATCTCTTTTAGCCATAAAATTAATTCTTATTAATTCTTGACTAATATTAATTAAACAATATGATTTCTATTTTAGTATATTATTCACATAATATATTAATAAATCATAATTAATCCTCTTTCTCCTTAGTCCATCCTATCAGTTGCTATGGTGAAGGCAACCCAAAAGGACCATGCTCACAATCGGGTCAAGTACATACCAAAATAGTTATGGGATTAGACACCTAATCTAACAAAATTCGATATCATCCAGGCAAGGCCAACGTGGTAGCAGATGCCCTAAGTCGAAAGGAGTACTTGGGCCGCAGAGTAAAATCATTAACAATGACTATCCATTCACATTTGTCCACTCAGATCAAGGTGGGGCAACTTGAAGCTTTAAAACCTGAGAATGCCATAAGTCATGGGTGACGGAGCTCGTTATCTCATGAATCGAATCAAGACACCGAGATTTGGCGGGTACAGAGACATTATCATGAATGAAGCTCACAATACCGAGTACTTTGTTCATCCCAGGTCAGACAAGATGTATCTAGACCTCGAGAAACTATATTGGTGGCCAAACATGAAAGCGGAAATCGCTACCTATAAGTGTTTGACTTGCACCAAGGTCAAAGTAGAGTACCAAAAGCCATCGGGTTTTCTACAACAACCTGATATACCCGAGTGGAAGTAGGAGCGAATAACCATGAACTTCATAATTAAATTGACCAAGACAACTTGTGAGCATGACACCATATGGGTAATTGTCGATAGGTCAACCAAATCCGCACCCTTTCTACCAATAAATGAGACAGACAAAATAGAGAAACTAACAAGGATGTACATCAGGGAGATTATACGAGTACATGGTGTGCCAATATCCATTATCTTTGACAGATATAGCAGGTTTACATCATGGTTTTGGCAATACAAAAGTCATTGGGGACCAGACTCGACATGAGTATAGCCTATCACCCACAAACCGACAGGCAAAGCGAGAGAACTATTCAATCGCTGGAAGAAATGTTGAGAGCTTGTGTAGTATACTTCGGTAAAGCTTGAGATACCCATTTACCATTCATCAAGTTCTCATACAACAACAGTTATCACTCTAGCATTAAAGTTGCTCAATTTGAAGCCCTCTATAGGCTCAAGTGCAGATCACCTTTGTGCTGGGCTGAGGTGGGTGACACATAACTAGATAAACGACAAGTGCCTAACAACACTCTTACCGGCCCTAAGATAATACAGGAAACAACAGAGAAGATCGTTCAGATCCTTGAACGACTAAAGACATCTCGGGACCGACAAAAGAGTTATGCAGATAAACGACGCAAACCTTTGGAATTCTAAGTTGGTGATCGCATATTGTTGAAGGTCTCACCCTGGAAGGGAATGATACATTTTGGAAAACATGGGAAACTAAATCCAAGGTATATAGGGCCATTCAAGATCCTTTCCAGGATTGGCTCGGTAGCTTATAGACTTCGTCCACCGCAAGAACTCAACAATGTGCACCCCACTTTCCGTGTGTCCAATTTAAAGAAATGTATATCTGATGAGACTTATGTCATTCCACTTGACGAGATCGAGGTAAATGAGATTCTCCACTTCGTCTAGGAACCTATGGAAATCATGGATAGGGAAGTCAAGAGAACGAAGCAAATCCGCATACCAATAGTAAAGGTTCGTTGGAACGCCAAGCGATGACCTAAATTTATCTAGGAACGTGAGGATCAAATGAAACAAAAATACCCATGTCCTTTCCCTAACTTCTAAGAACCACTCAGAGTGCTAATTTCGAGACGATATTCCTTCTAACAGGGGGATGATGTGACAACAATCAATTTTGGTCAAACAAAGTCAACAAAACTCAACCATGTCAACTCAACTCGTATTAGAATTTTTAGGAGAAATGTGATATTTCCTAATGTTTCTAATGTACAATTGACAAGTTATAATACAAAGCACCTATCTGGTTGCCAATTATCGAATATAAACCCTGATTAGGGTTAGTAACGTAACAACTCGATAATTCAATTATATATTATTTAGGTATAAATAATAATCATAACATAATGTAATGGATTTCATAAACCTCATACAACATGAACAATTGATAACAAAGGTTACATACACAAATTTTTGGTGAATTCGTCACCAAATGCGACATATTTTATACCCGGCTTAAACACTCAAACGTTAACGAAAAGAAATAGGAATTATCCTAACTCCCGTGTAAAGTGTTATTATTTTTTATGATAGTGATTTTTATAATAATTTGAATGTAATGATTCAAATTAAGTAAATATACATCAGTTTTACCATACTTTTTATAAAAATCACCAACTTTTATAAAAACTGCCCATTCTTTTATAAAAATGAAAGAGACAACTTTTGTCTTATATGGTGATGAAACTTTTATTAAAAAAATAAAATTTTAATAAAGTCAACCTCTACACCCCCATACCCTCCCCCTCCCCCCTTTAAACTTCGGCCGACCCCCCCCCCCCCCCCCTTCTCACATCATCTTCATCATCTTTTTCATCGTCTCCATTTCCTCTCAAGAACAAGGTCATTTCTCTCAAGTTTAATTCCAATAAGTTGGTTCTTGATCTTTTGGTAAGCTTTTCCTTACTAATCTAGTGATTCTACACACACACACACACACACACATATATATATATATATATATATACTACTTTTGTTACAATTACACACCTTAACATGTGTTAATATCCATAGGATATTTCGATCTTCAAGTGATCTTCAAGTGTCTTAAAGTGTTCTAAGCTTGAAAACCTTCATCTTCACCACTTTATCCACCAAGAAACACACTCAAGGTGAGTTCATATCCCTCAATTTTTGTTTTTATCCAAGTTCTAGGGGGAATACAAGTAAACTTGTATAATAACACAAGTTGTTATACATGCTTTGTCATCAAGTTGTGTAAAAGTATTATTTACATTAACTAATGTTATTACCTGGTATTATGAAGATTTATGTGTGGTATGTTGTTTAAAATGCAAATCTATGAAAAATGAGTATAAACATGCTATATGTTCTTGAGGAAAAGTCAAAAACAAAACTATAAAAACTATGGTTTTATGAACATAATATGACCTTTTTTTATCAAAAATGGTTTTAACCAAATTATTACATCATTTTTGTGGGATACAAATCAAAATATGTTAGTTTGGACATGTGTTATGAAACTAGTTCAAAATACCAAGGATTTGGATTTACAAAAAAAACAAAAAAAAAAAAAAAAACCCTTAAAAACCCACTATTTTTATGTAAAAGTTGGGTTTTCTAGAAAAAATGGTCATGACTAGGTTATGGTACCATTTTTGTGAGATTTGATCTAAAATATGTTGTTTTAAACGTATAAGGTTAGTTTGACTTGATCTCTACAAAAAGGTAAAAATAACTTTTACCAAGTTTATAACTCAAATTTTACCATTTGGTGATGTAAAAAGGGCCAAAACTAGCAAATTGGATTCACCATACTAATTGTTCATATACTTGTGTTAGATGTAAGGACATCTAAACATGTTAACTTATATATATATATATATATATATATATATATATATATATATATATGTATATATATATATATATATATATATGTATATGTGTGTGTGTGAGTATATATAGGCACAACAAAACATTTATAATAAACTATAATAGGTATAGTTTACGGATCATTGACACTAATTTACCGTTTTGATACAATACGAATAATTATATAAAAGTATAATTATTTTTACACTATGAAAATATTATGGAAAGGTGATATTCACACTTACAAGGGTTTTCATTACACTATACGTAAGCTTGTTGAAACAATTATGTGAGACACAATCTTCATCGTACCTACCAGAGTACACACTAAAGTCCTGAATTATAACCAAAATCTCAGTAAGAGAGCGTGGCACTTGTGTATAGATCTATATTGAACTAACAATCCTGCATCTAAGCTGCTAGCTACAGCTAGACCGGCAGGTCTAGGGTGACAAATGTCTAACAATCTGACGCCTGACGAATGTCGTAGTAGGCCAACTTCGGTTTAAGCATGGTTGTAATAACTCACATGGGGAATCAACGATGCATTTGGTTTACGGGGTAACATGCATTCAAATGGTTTTATATAAGAATAAAACTACATAATACTATTTTAAGTATAGAAATACTTATACAATTTTGGTCTTAGGCTTTTAAGACTACAACTCACTTTTAAGAAAATATTGGATTTTCTGGGAACGTACACTATCATTTTACAAGGAAAAAGTTATAGGATTTTCACATACAAAACTCTTATGAACTCACCAACTTAATTGTTGACACTTTTCAAAACTACTTGTATTCTCAGGGAATCGTTAAACAGGTAACCACAAAGCTTTTGAGGATGGGACGTTACAACATCGTACCATTTATTTTTGTCATCATAATGTAGTTGGTTTTGAAACATACAATACATGGTAACAATGTAACATTCTCAATTATATTTATGATGGTTGTGTTTGCTTTGATCATTATTGCACATCATGTTGCGATACTTTTCATGAAAGTCATCCACCCCCAAACTTTTCCGCCATCCTGGTTTGGTGGTGTGACGCCTTCTTTCATCCCAAGTGCTACACTTTGTGCTTTCTTATGCATGCTTCTCGTGCATGTTCTTGTTTCGTCTCGAATTTCTCTTACTTCTTATTGTTGCATTATCGGTTCTTTATCAATTTTCGGTGTCATGGCCGACATGATGCTTATTTTACACTTATGTCTTTTAACAGTTATTGACGTGCTAGCTTCTGTAATTTTCCATGATTCCCTAGTTGCGAGTAATTGTAATGTTTGTTTGAGGCATTCGTTGTTTTCTGCCCGTTCATCATATGGCCGTTATGTCGTGCGGTATTTGTGGAGTGGTACTCTTTTTGCCCCCTTGCACAATTGTTTGGTAATCTGTTTGGATTTCGAACTGATTTGGGACATTGTCCATACGATGCTCATTGTCGGGCTTCTTTCCTTATCCTGACCTTCCTTCGGTGTATATTGTCCTGACACCTGAATTTGTCCTAAATTTGATTGCTCCATGAATTGTTGACGCAATTTCCTTGAATTTATGCATCGTCGTTCGTCCAGAGATGACATTGTATGGTGAAGGTGCATTGATGATGAAAAAACGTATTAATTGAGTGCTACTCCTCCCTTGAGGATAATCGATAATGGTTAGTGCTAACATGATTATCCCTTCTAGCCACACGTTGTGGCCGACAAAGCTGACCAGTTAACTCTCATGTGGACTTGCCTTTGCTTGCATGTGCCCGGGCAGCTGTTTGAAGAAGTGTTTATACATGACATTCGTAGAGCTTCCACTGTATACATAGACATTGCTTTCATGGCTTCTCCCCATTAGGCCACTGATTATGATTGGTTCTTCTCCCATATAGTAGTCATAACTATAATCCCATTCGTCAAACGTGAAGATGCAATCTTCGCATTCCGTGTTTGACTCTTTCCGGTCACTATGTTACAACATGAAGATTTTGTTTTTCCTTGTGTTTTGTATTTTTGGTTCTACTGGTGCAATGTTTTCTAGGTGTTTAGACCGGAGGCCTTTGATCAGGTCGGTAAGTTATCTTGATTGCATTTTGTTTTCTAACTCTCTTCGCAACATAGTACATTCGACGGTGGCATGCCTTGTAGATTCATAGAATTCACAATATCACCCTTGATCTTTAGATTTCGTCTTCTCCCCACTTTTTCCTGTCGTGTTCTTTTTGCATTCGCTTACTGCAACAACTTCATTATGAGGGTTATGTCGGTGTGGAGGTGTATTGAGATTTGATTGCGGGAAACAATGGAAGCGAGTTTGTCGTGTGGTCTGGTTTTTTGCATGCTCAGATGTATTTCCTCTGGCATAAGGCGCTCATGATTCTCTTTCTCCATGATCAATTTTTATCTTCTCGGATGTTGTGTCTTCCTGCTTCATGTACCGGTGAACCCTTTCCATAATTTCTTTCCTTGAAGACGGTTGTTTCCCTACAATCTTTTTGAACATAACTTGTGGTCATCAACCGTATGTAAAAGCGACGATTACCATGTTATCGGATTTCTTTGGGGTATTGAATATGGCTTTGTTAAATCATTGGACAAAGGCACTTATAGATTCATCATCCCGCTATCTGCATCCCAAGATAGCTTGTGCGTCTATCGTGTGCCTCCTTTGTTGCACGAAACGGCCAATAAATTCTTCTCGTAACTGATTGAAATCACATATACTTTCTGTTGGCAAGCTTTTGTACCATAGTCATTTTGTTCCAGATAGGGTAGTTGGGAATAAAATACACCATATTTTTCATCGAGGTAATAAGCGTCCATCGTCCACTCCTAGTTCTCTATGTGATCGTTGGGGTCCCCCATCCCATCATACTTTGTGATGTCTGGTATGTTTTCTCTAGCTGGTAATTGATATTCCCTTATGCTTCTCACTACTGGTGGATTGTCTAATCATAATACTCATCTGGTAGTGGTATCCTTGTTTCTGTGTTGCTTAGGTTGTGTATTTGGCGGTTGTTGAGGCATTGGCTGTCCTTCTGGGGTGAGTTGCAGGGCGTACGGTTCTTGGTATTGAGGCAGCCAATAGGCTTGCTAGTGTGTAAATGGAAAAGGTGGCGGTAATGGCGTGTATGGTTACATATTTTGGTCAACAATCAGTATTCCTGCTAGGTGTTGCTAAAATAAGGGTGGCAACGTTTTCATTATCGCTTATTTATTTTCCGTTGCAAGTTGGGTTGGTTCTCTAGGCGTGCTTGTTTCTGTTGTACTCGAACCACTAATAGTTTCCATTGTAACTGAGTTTTCCTGCGTAGCATTCTTTGCTCGCCCCTTCCTCCTATTTACTTGTCTACGCCTCATGAGGTGCGTTCGGCTGGGTGAAGGTGTGGTATGAATCTGTGGTTCACAAGCCTTGGTTGTTAATGTCGCTGGTGTGAATGCAGGGATTAAATTGATCGGGCTAAATGGTGTTTTGTTGGTTGGACGAGATTATTGTATTTTTTCTTGCATGGTTATAACTTATAAACGGAAGGTGCCAATATTGTTATGTGGCGATCCAGATGCTTGTGGTCGTCTCTCTTAGAACTTCTTCCAATGAGCAGTCCAGGTAACATGTTGCATGGTATGTAACACATATAGGTTAGAAAGCCATACTGAGGGCGGACCCCAGTATTTCTCTCCGATTCCTAAGTTAGGAGTCATATTTGGTACCTTAAATGTATATGAATTGCTAGATAGTTGCATGGGTCTTACCTCTCAATGGACGCTTGTTTTTATAACAGAAGTTTAGATTGGTTCTCAACGTCTTCTGGGTTTTGCATTAATCTTTAGGATACGATGGTGAGTCGTCTTTTTATTAGAATAGTCTTGCTTTTTCCGTGTTTCCTAGAGATTCTTTATAGGATGTGTACGGTGATAAGGTGATTCTTGCTCTAGTGCTCGACATTTAGTTATGCACTTTTGTCTTGTGTTGGCGGGCCGGGTTATTTGGTCGGCCTAGTCTTGTGTGGGCTGGTACCCCTACCCCATTAGTAGAAGTAGTTAACGGATGTGTGTGGAGCAAATTGTTTAAACAATGTAGAGGTGTGGATAGAGTGGTGGGGTACTTCATTTTATTAAATAAAATAAGGGTTTTCTATAGTAAAGTCTCATTATTTTGGGAAATTGTTTGATAAAGTCCTAAAAAAATGAGCAGAAAAATCTCAATTATTTAACTTTTTGATTAGAAAATCCCAAGTAACCGGCTAATTTATCCACTTTAATCACTTTTTACTTATTTAGCAGGTCATGAGACAAAATCGTTAATTTTCCCAAAATAATTAGACTTTTTTGCAGATTTCCTCAAAATTTGTATATATGTACAAACGTATTTTTTACGTGTGTTTGTGTGTGTGTGTGCGTGTGTGTGTATATATATATATATATATATATATATATATATATATATATATATGAGTAAATTACACGAATGGTCCCTATGGTTTAGGGTAATTTGCACGTTTGGTCTCTAACTTACTTTTTTAACTCGAAAAGTCCCTACTGTTTTTTTTGTTACGCGCTTGGTCCCTGCTGTTTGTTTTTGTTATGTCCTTGGTCCATGTATTACCCAAAAAGATTATTATTTAAATAGGAAAAAATGGTGGAGTAGGTAAGGTAAGGTGAGGGGCGGGGTTGGGGTGTGTTTACTTAAATAAATTAAAAAATCAATGGCAAAATAGTTTTCTTAGGTAAGACAGAGACCAAGCGCGTAACAAAAACAAACAGTAGGGACCTTCCGATTTAAAATAATAAGTTAGGAACCAAACGCGTAAATTACCCTAAACCATAGGGATCATTCTTGTAATTTACTATATATATATATATATATATATATATATATATATATATATATATATGTGTGTGTGTGTGTGTATGTGTGTGTATGTATGTGAGTGTGTTTATGTATTCTTATGTATTTATGTATTTTTAAGTTTTCTATATAGATATTTATGTAATTTAAATGTTTAACCGTATTATTTTTACATATTTATGTATTTTTTTTACTTCAAGTGGTATTCACCATTTCATCCGATTCTCACAGCTTCTTCGAGTATGTATAGATGGTTTTCTTGCATACCCATATCTTTTAAGTTTTTCTCATTCGCTTATCTTGAAATTAAACATCGACTTAAAAAAATATGCACATACGAAAACTTGGGGTTCCCTTGAGGCCACATGAGACTGATGAAGTTTTCACATGTACATAAATTATAATTTTGTTTTTTAATTTGATGTTTAATTTCAAGATAAGTGAATGTGAAAAGCTTAAAATATGTGGGTATACATGAAAACCATCCAGACATACTTGAAGAATTTGTGAGAATTGAATGAAATGGTGAAGGCGACTTGAAGTACAAAATACATAAATACGTAAAAATAATAAGGTTATACATTTAAAATATATAAAGAATACATAAAATCTATATAAAAACTTAAAATATGCATAAATAAATATAAATATGTAATACATAAAAATATGTAACATCCCAAAAATATGACTCAAAATTTCATTTTAACTTTAATAAAAAAAATATTCCAAAAACATCATCAATACAATCCAAATGAAATAAATGTATCAAACATCATCTCAAATCCGAGTAAATTACAAAAAGCGAAACGAGATGGTGTGTGCTCTACAATCATCCTAATTCATTTCCTTTCAAACTGGAAGTACCTGAAACGTAAGCTAAAAATCTTAAGCATAAAACTTAGTGAGTTCCCAAAACCACCCCATACCATACAAAACAAATCACATATTAGGCCCCCGCCCTCCATTGGGCCTCGCCCGATATTGAGTCCCACTCTGCTTCGGGCCCCGCTCGGTATACAGATCTATTATTCTTAGGCCCCGCCTGACATAGGGACCCACTCACTATACATATATACATATATCACATAATCATACTAACACATACAATGATCATAAAACAATAGCATATGATACAATCATCGGCCCTCGCCCGACATCGAGCCTCGCGCGGTATACATAGCAATACATATCACATGTAAGGGTCATGCAGACTCCTAGCATCCTAACATAAATAACAAGGGCTGACATTGGTTCCTTAGACCCGCTAAACCCAATGAGGAAACTCACCTCAATCGACAGATAAAAGATCCTACACTCGTTGCTGCTGTGAACCAACTTCTCGAACTGAACCAAGCAAACCCAAACTAAACTTAATTAATATCCATGGCTAAGCCCAATTACTATGCCCAATAATTTCCCAACTAATAAGCCCCACTAATGGCCAAATCCTATTGGGCCCACTAAGGCCCAAACCTATTGGGCTCACTAAGGCCCAATAAACAATCCTAGGCCTAACAAGACAAGCCCAAAAAATAAGTCTAAACCTTAATGAAAGTCATCGGCCCAGCAAAAGTCCAATAGCACAAAACTCAATCAAAGCCCATAGTTCAAAAGTCAAACAAGAACAAGCCTAAACTCCACTGCCCGACACTACGCTCGGCGTAAACACGGTATGCCCACGTACTGGTTTGTTTGGTTTGGATCGGGGACGCATACGCGTACACTCTACATACACAGAGTTACGCTCGGCGTAAACAACTATTAATCCAAAACTTGATTTAAGCACTTAATGCTTAATACCAGAAGTCCAAACCATAGATCTAACCCCTAATAAGCGTCTAGAACTATAAAGTCATTGACTTGGTGACTTTGCATGCCCCAAAATGACCCAACTTCAAGATATAACACTCTACTTTCACGAAATGGACATAAATATTGGATAAGGTGTCTAAGTCCATAACTATATTTGAGATGTACTTGACCCGACCCGGCATGGTCCATTTGGGTTGCACTTCACCCGAACTATTTATGGATAATTTTTTGAGAATAGTATGTTTATGATTTATTAATAGATTATAAGTTCTAATATATTAATATGAAATCATATTATTTAATTAGTATTGATCTAGAATTAATTTAGAATTAATTTGGTGATCAACAAGGTGACTAATTAAATGTGGGCGCTTGTATTTATATAGTGCGGGCTATTGCTTATTTAGAATGGGCTAGGCTTGCATGGAAAGTCCATGGATAGTCCATGGAGCTTTAACCCATGGATCTCATGGAAATGAAAGGTCATGGGTATTAGGGTTTACATGGATGTAACTCTAATCCACCACACTATATAAAGGGGTCCTTGGCACTTGAAATGAGACTAGTGTGTGTGAGCAAAGGTGGCCAATTTCTACAAGTGTTCATACTCTCTCTAAAAGTTTCCAAAGTTTGTGGTGATTTGTGACTTCCATTTGAGGCATCCATATTATTGGTGCTAGGCTCTCAAACTCCAAGCAATCAACCACTACTAAAAGGTATGTAATTCTATTAGTGTTTTATGATTCAAGTACCCTATAACATGCTTGTTAGGAAGTAAACCTTGGAAAGTTATTATTTGCATGGATCTTAGAGAAAACATAGATCCAAGGTTTCTAGGGTTACATGTACACCATAGGAGTGTTAAAATGCTCAAAAACCTTCAGTGGTATCAGAGCCTAGGCTTGTTTTCTTGATACTTGATGCAAACTTCTTTTTCAAAACCAGAATCTGCCCAAACTGGAAAACTCGATGAGTTCTGGCCAAAAACTCGTCGAGTTCATGAGTTAATACATGAACTCGACGAGTTCCTTATAGAACTTGACGAGTTTGTCTTCCAGTTTGCAGTTTTTCGAGTCTTGCTACTGGAAATGGACTAGAAACATTATCCTAAACTGTTTTGGTCTTATAAAACTTGTTTTAGATGGTGTAATGGTTATGCTAATCCACTTTCAATGGCTATTATCAAGATTTCAAGTTTTTTATGGTTTATTTATGATTCTTGAAATTGTTGATATGAATGTTCATGAACTTACGAGTTTAGAAGATCATAGGAATTATTTTCAAATAGCTTGTTAGTTTAATTCATGATCTTGATGTGTTTTAATGGAATCCATAATTTGTCCTCAGGTTATGGATTACCAAAAGTTACTCTTTTAAAGTCAATTAAAGAAACACATAAGTTATATAAAATGAAAAATCTCTCATTTTAATAAACCATTAACTCATAAGTTATGAAAGATGAAAAGTTTTGAAAGTTACAAAACTTTCCCTCAAGTTTTGGAACATGTAAAGTCTTACACTTTTTAATAAACTTTAGTTCCAACCCCTGAAATTTTAAAAGTTAAAATTCAACCCTTATACTTTATAATATTATAAGTTTATATATATATATATATATATATATATATATATATATATATATATATATATATACATACATATATAAGAACAAGTTGTTTTACCGTTAGTAGGCCTCATTCACGAAGCCGGTCTATAAAGGGATATAAGGTTGTTGCCTATAAAATGGCAGCTTAATGGGTGTCCACTCTCACCCACCGCTTCCTTAATTGGTGGATGGTCGTTAGCCGAACGGGTAGGACAATGACTTTAATCCTCATTAAAATTATGATGGCTATAAAGTAACTAAATGTTTTGTAAATTCCCAATCTTAGTTACTTTAGGAAAATGTGAATAAGGTGCTAACCCATGAAATTATACTTTGCACTTTGCTTAAGTCGTTAGTGGAGCGTGTGTGGTTAACCGGCACTGTAACGACCCAAAAATTACGACTAAAAATTTCTTTTAAAACATTACTAAAATCATATTTATAAAAACCCTATCATAAGTCATAACATAATTTCTCGAGTATTAAATCAAAACATAACCTCATTATCAGAGTCAAACGTTCCCAGGCTAACTGACTATGGTGTGTGCACTTCAATCTTTCCGAGCTCCTCTTTTGAAAATCGAGTACCTAAAACCAAAACTGAAAACCGTAAGCACGAAGCTTAGTGAGCTCCCCCAATCTACCACATACCACACAATAACATATAAAGCACATACTGGGCCTTGCCCACTGCATCGGACCGAAGTCCGGGCTAACTGGGGCCTTGCTCCCTACATCGGACTGAAGTCCGAAGCTGACTGGGACCTTGTCCCCTACATCGGACCGAAGTCCGAAGCTGATTGGGACCTTGTCCCCTACATCGGACCGAAGTCCAAAGCTGACTGAACATAGCTTGAACATATCCACTAGCATGAACACACATATACTACATCGGGCCGTAGCCCACCTCACATAACACATAAATCCTGTCTGAGCCACGAAGGCATCAAACATGCTAACTACTGCATCGGACCGAAATCCAGAAACTACGGCTAACTGAATGGGCCGGCATTGTGGCCTTAGACCCGTTCCTACTGGAAGGAAACTCACCTGAGATTGCTGAACTGATGCTTCTAATCCTTTGACTGCTACTTGACCTCCGACTCCAAACAGCTACTCCACTAGCTCCTCGAGCTACCAATGCCAAGATAACACTTAGTCCAACTGACCTCCAAAAGGTCAACTAGGCCAACTCTAGTCAAGGTCAAAATCCTGGTCAAATTCAACCTTCCAGGTCAATCCTACTCGCCGAGTCCACCTAATAACTCGCCGAGTTCATATGCTCAGGGTCCTTCTATTCGCGACTCGACTTGCCGAGTCAGTCCATGACTCGCCGAGTCAACTATTCCCGAGTCCTGACCTGTCCAACTCGCTGAGTCTCCACCCGACTCGCTGATTCGAGTTTCAACTCAAAGGGTTTGGGGTTTTCGCGACCTGACTCGCCGAGTCCAAGAATAGACTCGCCGAGCCCAAGGCAATCTTCACCCAACTCGTCGAGTTGTTCATCCAACTCGCCGAGTTCATGCCTAACTTCATTCGACTCGACGAGCTGTTCATCCCACTCGTTGAGTTCCTCCTCATCTTCAAGCTACTCGCCGAGTCCACTCGAAGGACTCGCCGAGTCTATCCAGTCCTTAATCCATGCAGTGGCTTTTCGAGCCAAACATGGCTTCCAACTTATAGATCCATACTTCTAAGGCCTATCCCCCACGTAAAGTGGCAAACTTTACGTGTAGATCAAGAGATCTAGACTCAAAACACATTCAAACTAGGGTTTATGGCAACATACTTCTTCAACATACCAAGGGCTGATACTTTAGGGGACTCTAGACCAAAACAAGCATGGATCTGAGGTAGCAACCTCAGATCTGGACCTCTAACTCGAAATGGTTACTTATCATGCCAAAAATGTCCAAACTCACACATAAGAATAGATCTAGGTGCAAAAGGGAGTCCAAGCAACAGCTTATTACCTCCAATTGGTCTGAAATGTCTTCTCAATCCCGAATCTACAGTCCCTTCTTGCACCTCCAAGGCCTTTCTTCCTTCTCCAAGCTTTAGTGTACTCTTCAAGGCAAGATCTAGCTCAAAAACGGATATGGTGGCTAGGGTTTGGTGTTCTGGGGTAGAAAGGCAGTAAAGGAACCCTAGGGAGGAGAATGAGACATTTAAATAGGCTCCAAGTCCGGATTTAGGGTTTTCCTTGCTCAGGCCTGACTCGCCGAGTCACCTTGGCCGACTCGTCGAGTCGGTCGCTTACACCTCAACCCGGATCCCGCTCGGACTCGCCGAGTCCCTCCTTGGACTCGCCGAGTCTCCCCTTAAAATTTGGGGTTTTCTTTCCTTTCTTGGCTTTCCAAACTTTGGGTGTTACAGACACACTAACCTGGACTTAACAAGGTAGGCAAAGGGTGGCTTAAGGTTTATCAAAGATTGGTGGAGTGCGTGTGGTTAACCGTCACATAGGTTGAGTGATAAAAATTAAGAGTACCAAGTAATTTGCATGGTTACTTCACACCTTGTTTTGTGATCCTCGGCATCCTAGACACAAAACTTGAAGGGCACACTCGAGATTGAAACATGCCATTGAAAAGTTCATTGAATCTCAAAGGATCTAGGAGTTTCAAAAACCAATTAAAACCTAATAATTTATTTCGTTTTTCATGGTGAAATTGGTGAATCGTCATTCACCTACCTTCAAATATTTTATAGCTTGGATTACGGCATCCCTCTTCTAAGTTATAAAATGTTGTGTTGGGTCTTAGCCTTAATATTACATTTGGGTGTCTTATTAAGGACTATATGTATATCTAATCTAAACTTGTCTTTCTTCTTTTTCAGATGTCTTCCAACAATCCTGCTTCTGGATGAAACCCTACCGGCTCCTTCTCTCTCATGAACCTTTGTGGGAGAGTCATCTTCGATGGATCCAAATTTATGGATTATATCAGGAACATCAGGGTGGTCACTCAGTATGAGGACAAGTAATATGTCCTCGACAAGGAGCTTAAGGAACTTGATGTGTCGTCTGCTACTCCTAAGGAGATCGCTAAATACCGGACTCATGAGAGAGATGCCACCAAAGTGACATGTATCATGTTGGCAACAATGACAGCCGAGCTCCAAAAGTCCTATGAGGACTATTACCCTTTTGAGATGCACCAGGACTTGATGGACCGCTACCATCAGAGTGCTCGTCAAGATCGGTATGAAATCATCTCCTCCATGATAACAACCTGGATGAAGGATGGTGTACCCATCACGGACCACATGTATAAAATTCAAAGGTATGTGGACCGTTTGCTAAAACTGAATGTGAACTTCCCCGAGGAGTTGGCAATTGACATCATTTTGCACTCCTTACCTTCTTGTTATGGTCAATTCCGAATGACATACCACATGAACAAGGAGGAAGTTAAACTTAGCAAACTTCAAGGACTCTTAAAGACCACTGAAAGTGGTCTTAAGGGTAAATCGGTTGTTACCACTCCTACTCCTACTGCGAACCCTGTCTTGGAAATCAGGCAAGGCAAAGGAAAGAAGAGGTAGATCCCTTTGAAGGGTACCAAGGGACCCCTCGATGGTTCCTCATCAAGTGGAACCAAGAAAGGTTTTGGCACTCCTTCTACCAACCCTAAAGAGGCTGAATGCTTCTATTGCCATAAAAAGTCGCACTGGAAGCGAAACTGCCCGAAGTACCTGCAAGATGTTAAGGATGGGAAAGTAAAACCCAACCATGCAGGTATATACACTATATTGTCTAATAACTCGCCCTATTCTAATTCTTGGGTCGTTGATACAGGTTGTGGTATTCACATATGTTCTGATTTGCAGGGACTAAGAAGAAGTGAGAATGTGGAGCATGGGAAGATAAACTTAATCATGGGGAATAGGAAAGCTTCACCTGTCACCAAGATTGGAGTTTACTCTTTGTTGTTAAGTAGTAGGTTTGCATTAGATTTGATTAAATGTTGTTACTCGTCTGAAATGGCAAGGAATATTATTTCCTTTCATGGTTTGTACAAACAAGGGTTTACCTTTTCGTTTGATAATGAATGTGGTGGTATTAATGCTTTCTTCAATAATGTTCTTTATTTTAAAGCATTACCTTGTGATGGTGTGTATGAAACTGTGTCGGTTGTAGATAACCTAGGAAATAATGTGTTGTGTATTGATTCTTCCACTAGCTTAGATAAAGCATCATTATGGCATTGTCGTCTTGGACATGTAAGCAAGAAACGCATAGGTCAACTCCAAAAAGATGGAGTCTTGGAGTCATTTGACCTAAAGTCGGATGATAGTTGTGAATCTTGTTTACTTGGAAAAATGACAAAGTCACCCTTCACTGGTACTTGTGCTAGGGGTGAAGGTTTGTTGGATCTTGTACACACAGATGTGTATGGACCCTTTAGAACCGCCACAAGGGATGCTGACCGCTTCTATGTGACTTTTACTGATGATTATAGTAGATATGGATATGTATACTTAATCAAGCATAAGTCAGAAACCTTTGAAAAGTTCAAAGAGTTTAAACAAAAAGTGGAGAATCAGTTGGGCAGGAACATTAAGATGCTTCATTCCAATCGAGGTGGTGAGTATCTTAGTACAGAGTTCCTTGACTATCTTAAGGAATGTGGGAATTTCTCACAATTGACACCTCCCAGAACACCGCAGTTGAATGGTGTGGTTGAGAGGCGTAATCGAACCTTGTTAGACATGGTTCGTTCCATGAAGAGTCGAGCTTCGCTACCAATCTCATTTTGGGGTATGCCTTAGAGACTGCCGCCCATATCCTTAATCTAGTCCCTACAAAGAAGGTTGCCAAAACACCTCACGAGATGTGGACTGGTAAAGTTCCTAATCTGGACCACATCAAGATTTGGGGTTGCGAGGATTTCGTGAGGCACGAGACTCACGATAAGCTCGAACTTTGAAGTGAGAAGTGTATTTTCATCGGCTCCCCACAGAAATCCTTTGGTTACCTTTTCTACAAACCCAGTGATAATGTGGTGTTTGTGGAAAGGAGAGGAGTCTTTCGCGGGAGAGAGTTCATAATCCAAGGAAACAGTGGGAGGCAAATTAACCTTGAATAAATTCAAGAGTCAAGTGGTGAAGGAACGTTAAACCCTAGCAATCAACCTGAGGAGGAAACTCCTGTTGATCCAATAGACGAGTATGTACCTCTGAGGCATTCCACGAGAGTTAGGAATGTACCTAAGCATTACTATGGTTTCCATATTACTGCGGAAGGTGATACACTTATCAGTGATAGCACACTGTTAAGTCTAGATGAGCCTAACAGCTACTCGGAAGCCATGGTAGGCCATGAGGCAATTAAATGGAAAGAGGCTATGGACAACGAGATACAATCCATGTATGACAATCAAGTTTGAAACTTGGTTGACAATGTACCAGTTCATAAGACAGTCGGGTGCAAATGGATATTCAAGAAGAAGACCGACATGGATGGTAATGTACACACTTATAAGGCGCGACTGGTTGCAAAGAGCTTTTCACAAACTCCAGGAGTTGATTATGATGAGACCTTTTCACTAGTAGCGAAGATTAAGTCTATTAGGGTTATACCAACCATTGCTGCATTTCATGACTATGAAAAATGGCAAATGGATGTCAAAACCGCTTTCCTTAATGGGATGTTGGCTAAGGATGTTTACATGAGTCAGCTAGATGGTTTTGTCAGCGCAGAGTACCCTAATAAAGTGTGTAAGCTTGAGAAATCCATCTATGGATTGAAATAAGCACCTCGCAGATGGAACCATTGTTTCGATGAGAAAGTCAAAGAGTTTGGCTTTTCGAGGAGCGAAGATGAATCTTGTGTATATGTCAAGGCTAGTGGGAGTATAGTTAGCTTTTTGGTATTGTATGTGGATGACATACTACTCATAGGAAATGACATCCCAACTTTGTAGGAAGTGAAGTCCTGGCTTGGGAAGTGTTTCACTATGAAGGACCTTGGAGAAGCTGCCTATATCCTAGGGATAAGGATTTTGAGAGACATGAGTAAAAGACAAATTAGACTTAGTCAAAGCACCTATGTGGACAAAGTGTTGAAAAGGTTCAACAAGCATAATTCCAAGAAAGGTGACTTACCGATCCAGTATAATGCCAAACTGAGCAAGGCTCAGAGTCCGAGTACAGAGGATGAGATAGATGAGATGAGTCGATTACCATATGCTTCTACTGTTGGCTCGATCATGTATGCTATGATTTGTACTCGCCCTAATGTGGCTTATGCTTTGAACATGGTCAGCAGATATCAGGGGAATCCTGGCAAGGCTCACTGGACTGCGGTAAAGAACATTCTCAAGTACCTTCAAAGGACTAAGGATTGAATTCTTACCCTTGGTTGGAGTGATGACTTGAGAGTTGTGGGGTATAGTGACGCTAGCTTTCAGACTGATAGGGATAATTTCCGCTCTCAGTCGGGCTAGGTCTTTACCATGAATGGAGGAGCTGTTACTTGGAAAAGTTCCAAGCAGGAGACGGTAGCTGATTCGACATGTGAATCATAGTATATAGCAACGAGTGAAGCGTCGAAGGAGGTGATATGGCTAAGGAACTTCATCGGAGACCTTGGAGTTGTACCAGCGATAAAGGATCCTATGGAGATTTTCTGTGACAGCAATAGTGTGGTTACCTTAGCCAAGGAACCGAGAGATCATGTATAACATCCTGTTTAGGATTGTCCGTGATTAGGCTTCGTGAGCCGCGAGCCGGGCATGAGGAGGTCTCGGGTTGCGCAAGTTGCCAAAGCGTAGGGCATCTCATCACCTGTCCGTAGATATGAGGATCTTTGGAATCTGAAGATATATCAAAGAAGCTATGATAGTTTGGAAGTTATGGCAAGTTGGGTCCTTAATGAGAAATGGGTGGCATCGGGTACACTGGGCATAAGTATGGTTACGCTTAGCGTACCAATGAGTATGGAATGGACGCGAGAACCACCTAGTACGTTGGGCGTACTAGGCGCTGAAGGAAAACCCTAATTCAAGTAGTGTCCCTATTTAAAGAATGAGATGGTCTCATTTATGGCCACCTTCCTCGGTCAATAAACCCTCTCACACCCTAATACCCGTTCTTGAGCTTGTGGGTGGCCATGTTGAGTTTATATATGTTATTGTGGGCTCTTTGGAGTTAAGAAGGAGCACGGAAGAGAATGGAGTTGAAGTCCAGACCTTCGATCTGAGCTTTCTTCGGGCTAGAGCATCATTTGAAGGTAAAAATCTCAAAGCTTTCCCATTCTTTTGATCTATGCGTAGTATGGTCGATTTTTAGGGTTTTATGTCCCAAGATTTGAACTTTATGATTTGGTGAACTCCAGAGCTTAATAACCTATCCTTTTAAGTGTTTTTTGTTGGATTAGTGTCTAAGTCCATAACTATTTTGGTATGTACTTGACCCGATGGTGCATGGTCCTTTTGGGTTGCCTTCACCAAAGCAACTTGATAGGATGAATTATGGAGAGAAAGGATTAAATATGATTTATTAATATATTATGAGAATAATATATTAAAGGAGAAATCATATTGTTTAATTAATATTAGTCAAGAATTAATAAGAATTAAGTTTGTGACTAAAAGAGATTAATTAAACTTAAGGGACTGGAATTGTAATTATAAGATAATTGCAATTGGGGTATGGATTGCCTTATATTATAAGGTTGGACGAATTCTATGGGGAAACCCATTAGAAATCGTCCTAGGCCTTTAAGGAAAGCAGTCCATGGGTTGCTTAGGGCTTAAGCATCCAAATTAGGGTTTCCTTGTTAGATAACCCTAATAGCCTCACTATATATAGAACCCTTATGACCCAAAAACGTGGAGAACTTGTTCTCTAGGGTTTCCACATGTTTTTGGCAGCCTCTTTCTCTTCTCCTCTTCATCCTCTTGCTCTTGGTGTTTGTGAACCATTAGAGGAGTGACATTTGTGACTCTAAGCTTTCTAAAGTCAATACATGAAGGATTTGAGATTGTTATTGCTACATAACAATCAAGGTATGATCTAAACCCTTATTTATATGTTATATTGATTATCATTCACTAGATCTAGGGTTTATAGTCTTGGATGAATTGCATGTACAATAGAGAAACCTAGATCCAAGCATTAGGGTTTGTATGAGCACATAGGATGTTCTTATGACCAAAACCCATCATTTTTAGTGGTGAGGAACCATAAAAATGAGATCTTGATCATGAGAATCAACCCATACATGAGCTATGTGCATTTTGGATTAAGAAAGTAAGAGTTTCATGTGTTATGACCTTATCAGCCATTTTAGGGCCTAAAGTCGTTAACTTTATGGAGTAAGAGACGTTAGAAAGTCCAGATCCAAGAGATGAGTTAAGGTCTTAACGGATTAAGACCCAGAGACTTGAATAAGCAAAACTAAGAGTACGCACGGCGTAATTCTAGTACGCCCCGCATACTAGGTTGAGGTCCCCAATCAGTTTCATGCACAATTGAGTAAGGTGAGCGTACCAAGGAGGTACGCCCCGCGTAATCTCTTTGTATGCTTTTGGGCTAGGCTTTATTGTTGGGCCTTAAGTGTTGGATCGAATCTTTGATCCTGTGTATTTGAGACTTTGAGCAGAGAAATAATATAATTATGCCTTGGGGCCCTGGGTTGGGCTTGTCATGTAGGTTGAGGTTTGGGCCTCGGAGAAGCCCGTTTATTATTGGGCCTTGGTGGGCCTAATGGGCTTAGGGCATTAATGGGCTGGTAGGTGGTCTATCTTTAGACCCAATAAGTGAGAGGTTGGACTTAGCTCCTAATTGAGATAATTGTGGGTTTGGCACAGAGTTAGAGGCCGGTGCGTAGCAGCAGTGTTTATAGGGGTTGTTCTTCACCCGAGGTGAGTCTTCTCACTATACTTTACCTAGAGTGGTAATTAGAGTTATGTGACAGAGTATTTTGTATTCCATTTATATGATGTGATACACTGCATTATTTCTATGTGATTTATGCTATGTATGTTTCAGAGTTTAAAGAGTTAGGACCAGGAGGTCCACAGAGTTAGGACCAGAGGGCCCACAGAGTTATGGGACTGGAAGGTCCCACTGAGACACATTGACCAGAGGGTCAAATAGAGTTATAGCCTCGAGTGGATAATATGTGTTGTATGTGGTATTTTTCGAAACTCACTAAGCTTCGTGCTTACCGTGTTATGTGTTATGTGTTTCAGGTTTTCTCCTCAGGATCGTTGGACGGCACCGGCTTGATTGTACACACCAGAGAAAGAGTTAGGAGGATCTTGGATTAATAATGGAGTTGTGCTTTCTAATTGAATAAAAGAGATTTTTATATGATATGTTATGAAGAGTATGCATTTTAAAAATGAAAAATTGTTTTAAATTTTTACGTCGTTACAAGTTGATATCAGAGCCTTGGTTTGAGGGATTCGGATGTACCTTCATGTATATATGGACTCAAACTGAGGAAATGAGGAAAATTTTCAAAATAAATGATTTTTTCTAAAACGAGCAAGAGTTTCTAAGAGAAAGCGGGAAGGAGCAGTGTGTACAATCAGCCATAGCCCGAACGGTGATTTCCCAAAATACCATTACTTTTGTGTTATTAAATATGTTATGAGATATTAAGCATGCTAGAGATAGGCTAGGTATTTCATATTTTAGGACTAGAGTGGCCTGATTTGTGATGCCTTAGCCTAGGAGTTGCTTTTATTTGTGATGCACTTTCGAGTATGTGTTGAGTAAGAGTATCCAGCAGGAATCCTATGTAGAGAGGGATTTGGGTAGAGGAGTAATCTATGAGAGATACCTAGATGAGCATTTGTGAAGCCTAACGAGAGAGTAGCTAGATACCCGCGGGGGTAGAGTTGCAGAGTTCAGTGATATCTTTTGAGTATGAGTAGAGCTAGTGGAGTTATCACCTAGAGCAGGTTATATGTGTTTATTCGATTCACGAATGTTGCTTACTTCGTGCTTTGTGGAACTTCCGATGATGTGATTCAACTACCAAGTGAATGTGACGATATTCAGGATGTAGATGACTGGCATCATAAGGAGTTTCTCAGCAGCTGATGGCGGAGAAGTGTGAGAACCTAGGAAGAGCCTAGGAAGTGACCTTAGTCAGATAAGTACGCTAACAGAGTGGGGCATTTTGATGGGGAGCGAGCACCGATGTTGAGATTGGTGATGAAAAGGTTGAGCAGCTACTTAGGGAATCTGGGATGGTCTGTGTAGAGAGTATAGGTAGATGTGGCAGGTAGTATGGGCCCGTACTACTGAAAGCAGAGGACCCATACTCGATGCAGGGAGTATTCTAGAGGTTCTAAGTAGCAGATCGAGAGGTAATGTCATGGTTCGAGTACCATGATTGGTAGCAGATCGAGAGGTGATGTCATGGTTCGAGTACCATGATTGGTAGCAGATCGAGAGGTGATGTAACAACCGAAAAATACAACCAATTTTAAATTTTTCAAAAACATCTCAATTCTAATAATTCTTTACAAAAAGGTTTTCAATACAAAACATTTATCGTATTCCCAGAATCATAACACCACAAAATCATGAGGAGCGGTACGATCACGCCTTCGCCTTGCCACGATCTCCTGAAGAACCTGAAAACATGAAACCACAACTGTAAGCCCGAAAGCTTAGTGAGATACCCCCAAAATACCAACCACAAATACCATACACGCATAACATGCCATAACATATCCGATCATAGAACAGCCAAGCTCTCCGGGTCTACTGTGTGACTGGTCCACCGCACCGGCCAACAGTCCACATGGTCCACCCTATGAATCCATCCACATCCATCGAGTCTGCAGTGTGATTGGTCCGCCCGTTCCCAGGCCTTCAATCCACCTGGTCCACTCTCTGAGTCTACAGTATGACTGGTCCGCCCGCATCGGGCTATCAGTCTGTCTGGTCCACTCTCCGCGCCTTCGGCACGTCTGGTCCGCCCCTACCGGGACCTACAACCTATCTGGACCGCTCGCTGGGCCTACGGGACAACCGGTCCGCCCTGGGTATCTTGGCCTACTGCACACAACAGGACCCGCCTCAACCCAACTCCAGTCCAAACATCCATGTGCACATATACATACAATCATCTAATAATTCACAGATACAAGCAGATCAACAGATCACATAACATGCCACTATCCTAACCAGGATACCGACCTAACAGGTCACGAACATAGCATCTCCCTATCTCTCTGGATACCGATCTCAATCAGGTCTCTAGCATATACCATCCTAACTCACAGGATGCAAACATAATAAAGCAGTAACATAAAAACACTACCCGGATCTCAATCCGATAGGGGCCGGCCCTGGTGCCTTAGACCCGGTTGATATAGTGAGGATAACTCACCTCGAAGCTGCCGACTGAACAGATAATCCAAGCTACTCCGATCACTGATACGATCTCCACCACTGGTCAACCACCAATGTGCTGAACTCAAAACAACAAACAATAATTACCAAAATGCCCCTGGACACCATTGGTCAACCCTTGGACAAAGACAAGGTCAAAGTCAACTCCTGACTGACCCCACTCGCCGAGTCAACCCTATGACTCGCCGAGTTCCCATACTCAGACTTTACTCCATCCGCGATCTAACTCGCCGAGTCACCTCGAGACTCGCCGAGTCCAACAACTCAGAGTCCACTCGCACACAACTCACCGAGTCATCCCTTGACTCACCAATTCTCGACTCGACCAGAGAATATCGGAACTCTTCGACAAGACTCGCCGAGTCCAAGAACAGACTCGCCGAGTCTAAGGCTATCATCAACCTACTCGCCGAGTTGTTCATACAACTCGTCGAGTTCCAGGCTATCTTCATCCGACTCGCCGAGTTGTTCTTCCAACTCGTCGAGTCCCAGCTCATCTTCAAGCAACTCGTCGAGTTCAACCATGTGACTCGCCGAGTACCATCGATCTGAATCCATTCAGAAGCATTCCAGGCCATGCAAATGACCCAAAACATAGATCTAGCCTTATATAATCCATCCATCACGTAAAGTGGCAAACTTTACGTGAATCCCAAGAGATCTAGGCTTCATTCACTTATAACTAGGGTTTGGGACTTGCAAGCTTCACCAAACACTCCAACACAGGGACTTTCATGCTCTCTGATTCTCCTCCCTTCCAGATCTGAGGTAGCAACCTCAGATCTAACCTCTAGCCTTCCATTTACCTCCTTAGGCAAGATCCCACAAACCCCAAATTGAAAGAACAACATACAATCAGGCCAAGAACAAGATATTACCTCCAATGGATGCCCCCAACTGAAATGAAGTTGATTTCAAGCAAAGCCCCTTGCCCCAAGCCTTCAATTCCCACAAAATTCCTTCAATAACTTCTTCAATGCTCCAATCCACTCAACAATGGAGCTCCTCTGCGATTTAGGGTTTCTGGTACTCAAGAGGGAAGATAAAGAGGTTGGGGAAGGAACATAATGTTCCTTATATAGGGCTCAACCCCGAGAATTAGGGTTTTCTCCACCCAGCGCCTACTCGCTGAGTCCATCTCATCGACTCGCCGAGTCGGCTACTTAACACACGACCAAGTCGCGACTCTACTCGCCGAGTCCAGCCATGGACTCGCCGAGTCACTCTTTCTCAAATAACACCTTTAGCCCTTCAACTCTACTCTTGCTATTTCAGGATGTTACAGGTGATGTCATGGTTCGAGTACCATGATTGGTAGCAGATCGAGAGGCGATGTCATGGTTCGAGTACCATGATTGGTAGCAGATCAAAAGGTGATTTCATGGTTCGAGTACCATGATTAGTAGCAGATCAAGAGGTGATGTCATGGTTCGAGTACCATGATTGGTAGCAGATCGAGAGGCGATGTCATGGTTCGAGTACCATGATTGGTAGCAGATCGAAAGGTGATTTCATGGTTCGAGTACCATGATTAGTAGCAGATCAAGAGGTGATGTCATGGTTCGAGTACCATGATTGGTAGCAGATCGAGAGGTGATGTCATGGTTCGAGTACCATGATTTGAGGAAGGTTGAGAAGAGAGGACATGGTTCAAGTACCATGATATGTGGCGGTTAGTGCATCTGGTTTTACAGGTTATACCGCAGTGATTATCTAGACCAAGGTCGGATGTGAAAGAGTATAGGTCCAGAAGGCCAGGATGAACGAGTTTTAGTGGAGCATCCCTTGATAGGGAAATCGAGTTAGCTCCGAGGGATTGTTGGTGATATGCCAGTAGAGTCACAAGAATCAGAGTTGAGTAGGGACGGTGCGTTATGGAAGAATACGGTCTGAGCTGGGCAACCAGCCGATAGTAAAGATGTCACCTTTTGTGACCTGAGCGGTGCTATTTTCGTTTCCTGAGGGAGACATAAGAGGTGTTGAGATTTGGTTTTTGAGTTGGGGGTGAGCCCTGTGGGATCGCACTGATGGTGATCTTCACTCAGAGTATCTGGCAGTAGGTCTGTCGCGAGGGAATGATATAGCTTAAGCAGGTTGTCAGTGGGAACTGAGATGGTCAAGGACCAGGATACACCCTATTTGAGTATAGTAGGGCATGTGTTAGCTGCAGCGTTGGACGATCAAGAGGAGTATATCAGGGCGATGACTCTTATTGTCTTTGATGGGTATAGAGAGTGGAAATGTGGTTTTTGCTCTTATGATAAGGGACGTGTCGGAGCGTTGGGCGAGGAGTCGAGGATGAGGAGTATGATAGTTCATTATTTCCAGATTAGGAGTCAGGGTTAATATTGGACATTTGGGAGGTCTGGTGAGGGTATGATGTGAGATTCTGAATGACTAGAGGTAGTCATGATGGTAAGTTCTGAGGATTTCCTATGAGATTTGGGTATTTGGAGTTGTTTGATCTCTGTCAAGGAGATCATCGAGCATTGCGTAGCACCTTGCGGGATTGGGTGCGATGTTACTGGTGGAGACAGTCTGTGGGATAGAGTGTTGGTGCACCAATTGGTGATGGTTCGAACCCTAAGTGGGGGAGGACTGGGTATTTTGTTGAGAGGATCAGAGATCTGTTCGAGATTGGTTAGAGATCTGGATATAGAGACTTACGGTGTGGATTCATATAATCAGGGTTATTGGTGTTTGAAGTGAGGTACAGAGCGAGATAATGCATGTTGTATATGTTTGGTAAAAGCTGAATGTCTCCACGACAAGTGGCCATCGGTCGGAGACCTTGTGATGGATAGGAATTCTTCGAGGTGGTTGGCTTGTAGGGTTAGTTCGACAGTGGAAGAATTATGGTTCAAATGTTTGGGCTGTTATGAAGATGGGGAAGGGCAGAAGTTGATTTTGGCAACTAATTCTATGGTCATTATGAGTATTTTGGCATGAATTTGAGCATTATAGGAGGGTTTTCAGATTGTCATCAACATGTTCTGAGTCATTGAAAATCCCTCCTTGTTGCACGTGAGAATTGGAATATTCCGAAAATCCGAATTGTGTAACAAGAAGATCAGTGGCTGAGGCAAAATATCGTGAGGTTCTATAGTGGTGTGTCAAGTATCTATGATTCCAGTGGGAGCCCTTTCGGTTAATGACGACAAGTGGATTATTTAAGGCAATGGATTGCAGCAAGGAAAAGTGTTTTGTTAAGACGATTGTCATCAGTTATAGTGGTGCATAATTCAGGTAGGTGCGTACACCTATCTATGGATGGACTGCAGAGCATGAGTTAATGATCGCAGTGTGGCGTCGATCTGAGGATGAGTTGTGAAGTGGTAAGAACTAGTGGGGTGAGACTTTGCTGTTCAATGGGTTAGTGCAAAGGGGTGTGGTGATACTATGGGGAGCTGTAGTATCCACCGGATAGCGATAAGGTGTGGCGATGCTGCAGGAAGCCGTGGTATTCACCAAACAGAAAGGGTGTTGTTATACTATGGGGAGCCGTAGTACCCATCGGTCAGTGGAAGGTTGTTGTGATGCTACGGGGAGCCGTAGTACTCACTAGTCAGAGAGAGGGTGTTGTGATGCTATGGGGAGCCGTGGTACTCACTAGTTAGAGAGAGGGTGTTGTGATGCTACAGGGAGCCGTAGTACTCACTAGTCAGAAAAGAGGGTGTTGTGATGCTACGGGGATCCGTAGTACTCACTAGTCAGTAGGAGGTTGTTGTGATGCTATGGGGAGCCGTAGTACGCACTAGTTAGCAAGAGGCTGTTATGATGAGGCACTCTTGTTCAGAGCATGACACAAAAGAGTTTTAGGTTTGAATATCCCTAATTTATGAGTTTTTGGGAGCATGGTGGTCAGACCAGGGGCGAGACTGGCGTCTCCTCAATGATCGGGAATCATTATATTCTGAGTAAAGTGTGGACATCGTAATCTGAAGGAATTGGATAAGTGAAGTACGCATGGGTTGCGGGTCACGAGTCATGAGTTGAATGATTCATTGGGACAAGTGGTTCCAACTTCGAGTCGGACCAAACTCTCGAGTTGAGTTGAGTCCTGGTGGTGTGTTGGATAGACGAGATGAGATTCTAGAATCGGAGGTGGGTTCCATGTGAGGGGTATTGTTTGTCATCAGATGTTGCATACCTAAGTAGGTCAGGGCCTTGGTTCGGGAGGTGCAGCGGGATGCACGGAGCTATTGGGCAGTAATCAACAGATTTCAAGGGTGATTCAATCTTCAGTAGAGTTGTAGTGTTTGCTTGAAGGAAAGTGAACTATGTGACTTGTGCGCCACTAAGAGTTGAGACAGTTATTATAAGAGAGGGATTGGTGAAACCTTTTTGGTTATGGGATGGGTGAGCTTGAGGTTCATCTATTGCGTTTATAAAGGTCAGAAAATATTCCCAGGCGAGCATGATCTTTTCCTTAGTTTTGGGTTCATCCTCTCTAATGGATCCTGATGATTTCCCTTGCAGTGGTCCTGGAGAGAGAGGGAGATTATGACCTTTCTGTCCTTTTGAGTTGCGATCGGGATTGATCGGGGAATCAGGGTTGGTAGGGTGTTCTTAGAGTCTGTTAGTCCGTGGGCGATTAACAAAATAATGTTTCAAGGATGGTCTGGCAAGGAATTAGACAGCGAGAGTTTCTCCAGTTATGGAGATTCAGATTGGGTACCGCAGCGGCAGTTGGGTCTGCCCCTTTCAGGCTGGGACTCCCCAGTGGGAACGAGTATCCTTGGAAGTGATTGTTGTATGATTTGAGGACCTTCAGTGGTGCATCTCGGTTTGTTGAGTCCGATCTATGTGTTAGCAAGGAGTGATTTCGAGAGCGAAATCTAATTCAAGTGGGGGAGAATTATAACATCCTATTTCAGATTGTCCGTGATTAGGGTTCGTGAGTCGCGAGCCGGGCATGAGGAGGTCTTGGTTTGTAGCAAGTTGCCAAAGCGTAGGGCATCTCATCACCTGTCCGTAGATATGAGGATCTTTGGAATTTGAAGATATATCAAAGAAGCTATGATAGTTTGGAAGTTATGGCAAGTTGGGTCCTTATTGAGAAATGGGTGGCATCGGGTACGTTGGGCGTAAGTATGGTAACGCTTAACGTACCTATTTGCATGGAATGGACACGAGAACCACCAAGTACGCTGGG
Source organism: Lactuca sativa (assembly GCF_002870075.4). Lineage (NCBI taxonomy): Eukaryota > Viridiplantae > Streptophyta > Magnoliopsida > Asterales > Asteraceae > Lactuca > Lactuca sativa. The sequence continues at coordinate 81,751,581 of NC_056630.2, read as the reverse complement.
TGTACTAGGCGCTGAAGGAAAACCCTAATTCAAGTAGTATCCCTATTTAAAGAATGAGATGGTCTCATTTCTGGCCACCTTCCTCAGTCAATAAACCCCATCAAACCCTAATACCCCTTCTTGAGCTTGTGGGTGGCCATGTTGAGCTTATATGTGTTATTGTGGGCTCTTTGGAGTTAAGAAGGAGCACGGAAGAGAATGGAGTTGAAGTCCAGGCCTTGGAGCTGAGCTTTCTTCGGGCTAGAGCATCATTTGAAGGTAAAAAGCTCAAAGCTTTCCCATTCTTTTGATCTATGCTTAGTATGGTCCATTTTTAGGGTTTTATGTCCCAAGATTTGAACTTTGTGAGTTAGTGAACTCCAGAGCTTAATAACCTGTCCTTTTAAGTGTTTTTAGTGGTGAGGAACCATAAAAATGAGATCTTGATCATGAGAATCAACACATGCATGAGCTATGTGCATTTTGGGTTAAGAAAGTAAGATTTTCATGTGTTGTGACCTTATCAGCAATTCTAGGGCCTAAAGTCATTAACTTTATGGAGTAAGAGGTGTTAGGAAGTCCAGATCCAAGAGATGAGTTAAGGTCTTAACAGATTAAGACCCAGAGACTTGAATAAGCAAAACTGAGAGTACGCGCGGCGTAATTCCAGTACGCCCCACGTACTGGGTTGAGGTCCCTGATCAGTTTCATGCACTCTTGAGTACGTTGAGCGTACAAAGGAGGTACGCCCTGCGTAATCTCTCTGTATGATTTTGGGTTAGGCTTTATTGTTGGGCCTTGAGTGTTGGACCGAATCTTTGGGCCTGTGTATTTGAGACTTTGAGCAGAGAATAATATAATTATGCCTTGGGCTCTTGGGTTGGGCTTGTCATGTAGGTTGAGGTTTGGGCCTCGGAGAAGCCCATTTATTATTGGGCCTTAGTGGTCCCAATGGGCTTAGGGCATTAATGGGCTGGTAGGTGGTCTATCTTTAGACCCAATAAGTGAGAGGTTGTACTTAGCTCCTAATTGAGATAATTGTGGGTTTGGCACAGAGTTAGAGGCCGGTGCGTAGCAGCAGTGTTTATAGGGGTTGTTCTTCACCCGAGGTGAGTCTTCTCACTATACTTTACCTAGAGTGGTAATTAGAGTTATGTGACAGAGTATTTTGTATGCCATTTATATGATGTGATACACTGCATTATTTCTATGTGATTTATGCTATGTATGTTTCAGAGTTTACAGAGTTAGGACCAGGAGGTCCACAGAGTTAGGACCAGAGGGCCCACAGAGTTATAGGACTGGAGGGTCCCACTGAGACACATTGACGAGAGGGTCAAACAGAGTTATAGCCTCGAGTGGCTAATATGTGTTGTATGTGGTATTTTGGGGAACTCACTATGCTTCGTGCTTACCGTGTTATGTGTTATGTGTTTCAGGGTTTTCTCCTCAGGATCGCGGGATGGCACTAGCTTGATTGTACACACCAGTGAAAGAGTTAGGAGGATCCTGGATTAATAAAGGAGTTATGCTTTGTAATTGAATAAAAGAGATTTTTATACGATATGTTATGAAGAGTATGCATTTTAAAAATGAAAATTTGTTTTAAATTTTTACGTCGTTACATCATGGCAGATCTAGACACATTGACAGAAAATATCACTTCATAAGACATAAGATAGAAGAAGGACTCCTCGTAGCAAAGAAGATATCGTCATAGGAGAACCCAGCAGATCCCCTCACGAAGGGACTGACTAGGGTTAGGCATTATCAGCATGCGAGGCGCAACGGGCTAAAGGACAATATTAGTTTCACAGATTAGATAGTTTTTGAAGTGTGTAAAGTGTAATTGAAATTTGATGATGAATAAAAGTTGTTGTTTATTTATGACTAAAGTGTTGCTATCTTTTGTCAATCGTTTACTATTATTTCATTTTGCACGTTTTGACTTCCAGAATAATTATGTTATGGTATTTCATATTATTCAAATTCTCCATAGTCGGTCATATGTTGGAAGTAGATATGAATCAAGATTGTCAAGAAGTTGGCTTGTAGATGTCTAAAGTGTTGGACATAGCAAGAGTTGCTACAACATTCATGAGTGCTCATAAGTTCTGAGTGTTGGATTCAACCCACACTCACTTGTATCACTTCATGGAATTTATCTCAAGTGATCTTGAGACTATAATATCATGTAAGTCTTCAAACCTAGAGATATGAGTTGTTGCTATGAGTTGGTTATGCATTGATTGTACGAAAACGCATCAGTAACTTGATGTCATAAAACGTACCTTTGTGTATAATTCAACAAGTAGTAGAACAAGCATATGAGTCTAAGTTTATCTGTTCCTTCTTGGATTAGAAGCGATATCTGGGCCCCTCGATGATTTTGTTTTGACCTATGTACTGGGCCCGGTCATAACTAAATTGATGGGTTCAATTAAGTTCTAAGTCAAACAAATCGGAAATCAGGAAACAAACTATTGGAGAATAAGTACAACATTGTTCCATGTATTTGTCCGGCTGATATCAAGAATAGAGGATTATATGATCACTTATCTAAAATGGCGCTTCATAGTTCAACAAAGTTTTAAGAGTTATGATTGTCGGTCGGTTCCTTAAGTCATGCTTACAATTATAGTTATTAGATTTATCCAAGTGGGAGACTGTTGGATAAGGTGTGTAAGTTCATAACTATATTTGAGATGTACTTGACCCGACCTGGCATGGTCCATTTGGGTTGCACATCACCCGAACTATTTATGGATAATATTTTGAGAATAGTATGTTTATGATTTATTAATATATTATAAGTTCTAATATATTAATATGAAATCATATTATTTAATTAGTATTGATCTAGAATTAATTTAGAATTAATTTGGTGATCAAAAAGGTGACTAATTAAATGTGGGCGCTTGTATTTATATAGTGTGGGCTATTGCTTATTTAGAATGGGCTAGGCTTGCATGGAAAGTCCATGGATAGTCCATGGAGCTTTAACCCATGGATCTCATGGAAATGAAAGGTCATGGGTACTAGGGTTTACATGGATGCAACCCTAATCCACCACACTATATAAAGGGGTCTTTGGCACTTGAAATGAGACTAGTGTGTGTGAGCAAAGGTGGCCAATTTCTACAAGTGTTCATACTCTCTCTAAAAGTTTCCAAAGTTTGTGGTGATTTGTGACTTCCATTTGAGGCATCCACATTATTGGTGCTAGGCTCTCAAACTCCAAGCAATCAACCACTACTAACAGGTATGTAATTCTACTAGTGTTTTATGATTCAAGTACCCTATAACATGCTTATTAGGAAGTAAACCTTGGAAAGTTATTATTTGCATGTATCTTAGAGAAAACATAGATCCAAGGTTTCTAGGGTTGCATGTACACCATAGGAGTGTAAGAATGCTCAAAACCCTTCAATAACCTCATGCATTGGTGATTCTCAACCCTAAAGGTGCCAAGTTCATGGACTTTGAACCTCAGAAACGCCAACAGTGGCAACTCATAGCTCCTGGAGTGGTGTCAAGCCATTAGATCTCATTCATGGGGCCAAAAAGGGTCCAAAACCATATAAACTAGAGTTAAGCTTCTAATGCACAAGGTCATAGCTTTTTACCTCAAACAAGTTGGAATGGAGTAGAGAGTCAGGATCCACAAGCTCTTCCTTGATCCATAACCTTGTACCAAACTCCTTCTTTTTTATTATGAACCAAAACACACCAAGATGCACACAATGAGCTCAAAAACACAATAGAAAGGTCTAGGGTTTCGAAATGAGCCTATAAGGTCAGTGGAGGCTAAGAAATGAGGGTAACATAAGCCATAAGTGTGATTATATAGTGTCCAAGTCCCATAATTTAGGGTTTAAGTAAGATGCATTACGTTGGGCATAATGGGCCTAAACACACGTTTCTTGCATCAAGCACATGGTACCATTTTGCAAATAAAGTTAACACGAGGGGCTTAAGTATAATACCTGAAAATCATGATGTTAAAAAATATGTAAAGTACTTAAAAATACATATAAATATGTAAAAAAAAGTACTTTTACACATTTAACATACATAAAAAATGCATATATATATATATATATATATATATATATATATATATATATAAACTTAAAAATGCATATAAATACATAAAAAACTATGTTTATACAATTAAAATACATAAAAATATGTAAACATATACATATATAAAAAGTTTAAAAAATCATAAATACGTAAAAATATATATAAATACGTAAAAAAAGATACGTTTGTACAATATATAAACATTTTGAGAAAATTTATAGAATAGTCCAATTATTTGAAAAAAATTAACAATTTGGTCTCATGACCTACCAAACAAGTCAAAAAGATCAAAAATGAATAAATTAACCGGGTTTTTTGGGTTTTTTTATTCAAAAATCAAATAATCGTGACTTTACTATTAAAAAAATTAGGACATTATAAAAAAATCCAAAATAATAGGATTTTAGAATAAAAAACTTTTAAAATAAATATAATAAAATAAAAAAGACCCGTATTTTTTCATTTACACATACTTAATAAAAGGTGAGGTTAAATAAACATAGAACTAATTTTCATGGATTTAGCAACTAAACTGATAGAATCAACCATGTGTCTCTTTGAAGATTAATTAAAACTTTTGATATATGTAAACTAAAGACCAAGCATGTAATTCAATCAAAATAACAATATAAAATAATATATTTTAAGATTATACTATATTATAATTATTACAATATAATAATATTATTATAAAGAGAAGTTAAGTATCCTTTTTATATTTTTTTCCTTTCTCGTCGTCCTAGCAATGTTATATGTTAACATATATCATAATTAATAAAAATAATAATATTTTAATATAATTATAACCATTTAAAATAAATAGAAGGATAAATATAAAGTAAATATACGAGGATATTTTATTTATCTTTAAATAGTTTACTAATCATTAGCCTAACTATTAGGCCTTTCAATATAGGAATATTTTCACCCGTAAGAATCCTATATGGGAGGGATTTTCACTAGTGAACAATAGGGTGCAAATGAGTTGAGTCGAGCAAGGTTAGGCTGGCTCAGGTTCGTTTAAGTTATATGAGGTTCGAGTTCGTGCTCAGCACGATTCAAGTTTTCTTGTATCGAGCTCAACTCAAGCTCGTAAAGAATTATACAAGCTCGATTTAGGCTCGAGCTCGACTCATTTTTTGTCTAACTTATCTAAATAATCTTAAGCTTGGTTCGAAATCGTTTACTAATACCCTAAATCTCTAATTCTCCAAATATTTTTTATTTTAATATATAAAAATAATAATAAATTATATTATATATAGGCATGTTTAGGCTCAAGTAAACCTAATTGAGCTTAGTGACATAGGTTCTAGCTCGAGCTCGTTTAATAAACGAGCTCAGTATTAAACTTAAGCTCGGCTCAGACTCGATTAAAATCAGTTTCGAGTCGAACTTTTAACAAGCCGATCACGAGTAGTTTGGCCCGTTTGCACCTCTAGTAAACATTATCCCAAGGCATAGTAATTATGTTGTGGAGTGAGGGTGGTCACAGATGTTCACAAAGGTCTCTCAAACATATTGTGGAGTGGTTATTTTGATGATGGGGTATGCACCTCACTTGTAAATATGTTGTGACCATACCGGCTAACATTATGAGTTATTATTATTGAAATGGAAGATGGAATAGCAATATAGATAAATATCAAGTACAGTTTAAATCATATTTAATTGAAATCATATATCTATATTACTGAACTAGTTTATAACCCGTGGGAACCACGGTTACAAAATTAATTAAACTTTTATAGTGAGAACTCAAAATTATTAATCAATTATTTTAAATATATTATTAATTAAGAGATATTTTTTTAGTTATATAAAATTATGATCGTTAATTTAAATAAATACGTGAAATTATATCGTCTTATAATTTTATTAATTTTATTTTAATTTTATTCTAATGTTATTAATTTAATTTAATTAGAGTGGTAATCTAAAATTTGAAATTTAAATGGAGAATTAATAGGTTGACAAGTGGCATGCATTAATTAAGAGGCCTAATAGGCTGACACATATAAAAAAAGAATAAAATATGCATTAATTAAGAGACCTAATAGGATGACATATGTCAAAAGAAAATTAAAACTATTCTTTTATTAAAATAGAAGAGATATCAAAATCAAAGGGTATATTTGGAAATTTAAACGAGAATGGGAATGCGAGTACAATACAAGAAAAGGGCCAAGTATTTAAATAAGGCCTGCCGACCCGCTCTCTTTGTCTTGCTTCTTCAAAACAACAATTTCCATTATTTTCCACCAAATTATTCATTTCATTCAACGATGGCGATTTCTACCAATTTTCTTCTTCTCCTGGTGGCAATATCCGCCATGATGCTATCTGCTTTCATCATATCGCCGGCTGCTGCCTCTAGCGGTGGAGATGAATTTATCTGGATGTCCAAGCAGGGAGGAGGAGGATGCAAGGGGTCCATAGCCGAGTGTCTGGGATCTGGAGAAATGGAGATGGAATCGGAAAGCACTAGGCGTATATTAGCGACGACTAATTACATAAGCTACGGAGCGCTGCAAGGGAACAATGTCCCGTGCTCGCAGAGAGGTGCGTCGTACTATAACTGTCAATCAGGTGGTCAAGCTAACCCTTACCAGCGTGGTTGCAGTACAATTACTCGTTGTCAACGTTGATTTCTTTTAATCCTTTATTTGTGTGAAGTTCTTCTTCTTCTTCTTCTTCCTCTGATTTTCATTTATTAGTGATTATGGTGATTGTTGGATGAATCTGATTTCTATTTCAGGACACGTTTATTTCTTCCGATTAAAAAGTTTTACATTTTAATTCTATAGTTTCGAGTGTTCATTTGGTTTGCAAATTTATGATACTAGTGTCTAGTTTTAATCATTCACTAGTGGATTATAAACAATATTTTGGTTTGCCAATACCTTTTCTATTATAATAATCAATATTTTGAACTTTTCTGGAAAATTGGGATGCAGATTCAATGATGAATCAGGTACATAGGGTCTGCTATCCATTCCTTTTTGAGATCAGCGTACACATTTATATATATTTTTTCGAAATTTGAATGAGTAATTAAATCAAATTCTGAAAACCAAGAACAGGTACCGAGATTCGAGGCCCTTTAAGGTCCTTTTTTTATTTAATTCTTTGCCTTTATCATATTCATACGTACGTTGCTGTTTCTCCCTCCTAAATCCTAACACTCTGTTTTGAATTGGATGAATTATTGTATCTGATCCACGACAGATTTTAGAAAACATGAAATCATCCACAGCAAAAGTTTATCAGATTTACCATTATAAACTACATTTGCCTGCTTTTATTGTTTTTTGTACGAAACTTCTGCTCATGAATACAATTGATAATCAGATAGATACTCTAAGGTAATATCAAACTCAAACTTTAATTATTATGTGAAACAAAACTGAGTTGTACATATCAGATTCAACACTAAATTTAATGTTGTATAAATACAATAAACCAATAAATCGATAAATATTAATATCATATTAATAGATATAATTTTTCTTTAAATAATAGTCAATTTTGATGGTTGTGGTCTTTTACGTAAACCAAATAAAGCATAATATTGGACAGAAGACATATTTTGGCAATCCTCTTGAAAGCTATTATTATTAATTTTTTTGCAAGTTCGAAAGTTGATATCATATAAAAAAGCAAAAGCACAAAAGAAAGCAAAAGAGAAAGGTATCGTCGCTGCCGTGATGGACTCGGTCATTACCAAATCCAAAACAAATGTCAAAGGACAATACATGATGACTTTTTATTCATATACCATTCTTTGAGGTATGATCTTCCATTATACTTTTAAAAGAATTTTTTAATTGAACTAATGCCCAAACGGACAAAATGTCTATCCATTAACCTCCGATAAAACTTAAAAAAAAAACAATTATATCCTTAGATCTTGTAGTCATATGATAATATGATATTCTTAGTATAAACTATTAGACTTTATTTATGTGCTACATAGTATCTAGCATAGGTAAATTAAAAGTATCAAAAATTGTATAAAAACATTTTAATTTTTCATACATGCTTTCTCATACATTCTTATGTTGCATCAGACATCTTTAAAGAGTTCGTCTCACAAAGAAACTCACACTCCTCAAAGCACGCAAGAGAAATAACTTCTATTAAATTTGCACATACGTGTTTCCCTCTTATATATATTCAAAAACCAAAACGTCAGTTGCTCGAAATGTTGAAGTAAAATTGATCGATGATGTTGAAGATATGAAATGTCGAAATAGAATTGATTGATAATGATGGAGATCTGGTTATGTTTAATGAAAACTGATCAGTTAAGATGTTATGATTGGTCCAGCGATATAGTATTGAAGATATGTGATTGTTGATGATTGAAAGTTTTGAAGATGCTAGAAATAGTACAAAAAATATGATATATATATATATATATATATATATATATATATATATATATATATATATATATATATATATATAAACTCGGATTTGTAGCTAATTAAAATCTGTAAAACGCAAAGCATAGTGTGATTTAATGAAATTACAAACTTAAAATCATACCCAAAATATTTTAAACCGCATATGCAGCGTGTTTTAATGCAATGTGGGTGATTTGTACAGTTTTATAGACACTTATAACTACATAGATCAAATATGTAATTTTGCATATTATAAATAAATTAATACCTTAAATTATACTAAAATATCAGCTCATTCATTTATCTTAAAAGCATCCACAGTCGGGGTTGAATAAGTTAAGAGTGAAGTTTGAGTTCTCTCTTCTACTTGACACACATAATAACAAGTTAATTTTTCTAATAAAATTACACTGCAAACGATCAATACACTAATAAAAATAACTTTAAAGATTTCAGATTATCAACTCGTAAAATTTATCTCAATATAATCAACAACCAAGCATTATTATTTTTGTAATTAAATCATATATTGTTTGGTAATTTGTGGATACCTTAGTAGTTTTTTAATTATATTCATTTTCCGTGAGGTTGATTATTCTATCACTTATATCATTTTTTCCATATTATTTTATTACATTTTTTGTGCAAAGAAATTAGAAAAATCTCCACCATGTATTAATTAAAGCAATAGATAAGATACTTGGTAAAAAAGAATTAAAAGGTGATGATAGTAACACCTAGCACAATACACGACCATATTGCTTATGAGATTAGTGGTCTTCGCCTGCTAAAAAATCTAGTAACTTCAATCCTCAAAAGTTGGCTGGTTTTCGGGCTTTCCCTTTGGGTTTTAAACCATCAACGGTCATTCAACGAGATGTTTTTCACGCTTTAATATATTTAAGAGTAATTTGTATGTTTGGTCCCGGGTTTTTGGTGTATATATCCCTTGGTTGTGTTAATATATAGTTATTGTTATGTTTGTGTGTACATATAATTCTTGGCCTTGGGTTATTCTATTGTTGTATTATTCTTATATATTGTATTTTTCTATCTGATTACATGGTGTCACAACTGAATCAATCTTCAACTTTGTTCCTTCATGAAACCTAGTTGTCGTGTGCTTCTTATCTTTGATCATCATCTTTCTGATTCTCTTCTCCTTCTTTCACCATGACCACTTATACCGAGAAACCCTATGCAATTACGGATCTCAAAATGTATATTACTCTTATCTTTGATTTGGATCCACTGAATTATGCTTCATGGTGCGGATTATTTGAAACTCGTTGTAATGGTTTCAACATGTCAGATCACCTTCAAGAAGCGAATGATAAAACCTCAGCAACTTCAGATAATGCACAATGGAATCAAGTTGATTCAATTGTGAAGATGTGGATTTATAGAACTATTTATAGTCGCCTTTTGTAGATGATCCTAAAAAAGAACGCCACTGTGAGACAAGTATGGATCAACCTTAAAACTCTATTTAAAGACAAGTATGGACTCTAGATCAGTCGTCGAGTTTCTGGAATAGTAAGTTTTAGGTTCATGTTTTATGTTTTAATGATCTCTTTTGGTCTAAAACAGGCTCCACGAGCATGGTTTTATCGATTTGCATTATTTATATCTCGCCTTGGTTTCCCTTATAGTTGTGATTCTTCTATGTTTATATATCGACAAGCCCCATACAACTTATTTGTTTCACCTGTGCTTCTAAGACAAAGTATCCACCACATTGTGGTATGAATTTTCCATGACAAACCTTGGGGACCTAAATTACTTCCTCGGCATTTCCGTCCCACAACTCCGTAACGACATGTTTTTGTCTCAACGAAAGTATGCTTGTGACATTTTTTAAAAGGCCAACATGCTTAACCGCATAACTATTAGCACCCATTTTTATACTACGACCAAGCTCGATTGTTCGTGGCTATAGATTAAGGATCGTTCCTCATATCGTAGTCGTTTCGTATCTTAATACATGACCCAACACAACTTATTATGTTTGCCAAGTTTTCCTTTACAAGCATGATCTGTGGGAGCCACACTTATTATGTTTACCAACTTCGACTTACATCACCTTTTTCGAGTCTTATAACATATTATAATGCTTAATGGACTGGTTTTCCTACCACTCATCATTCCATATCTGGATTTTGTGTATTTCATGTGTAGATTTTATTGTCTTGGCCCTTTAAAAGACAAGACACTATTTCGTACTTAAGTGTTGAATATGAGTACCTAAGCGTCGCAATTTCGTTGTTGAAATATGTTGGAGTAGTAATTTACTTCGAGAACTTCATCAGTCATCCACTCTAGAAACTATCGTACATTGTGACAATGTTAGTGTTGTCTACCTCTTGAACAAACCAATACAACATTAACATACAAAGCACATCAAGATTGACATACAGTTTGTTTGAGATAAGGTCATAATAGGACAAATCATGTGTTGCATGCTCGTTTATCGTATCACTATCCCGATATTTTTACTAAAGAGATACATTGTCCATTACGTAACACGCCAAAAATCAAGGATATAAATTTCATTTTTATTATAATCAAAACATAGATGTAACTTGATCCAAACATTTAAAAACATTTCTAATTAACACAATTATCAGAGTTGAATCCCAAAATCACATATTGCGGAAAACACGGGTGTATGTGTTGCGATCAAGTCGGGCCTTCACTTCCAAACTGGAAGTACCTAAAAGCAAAACCACAAACTATAAGCACGAGGCTTAGTGAGTTCCCCAAAACGCAAACATACTGTCAGACATATCTGGGTGCCCGACTTACTTGGTCGGGAATATATGGGTGCTCAACCTACCCTTGCCAGGCATATTTGGGTGCCCGACCTACCCTTGTCAGGCATATATGGGTGCCCGACCTACCCTTCGGTTTTATTCCAACCGATTACGGGGTCTATCCCACCCCCTACCAATACCATATAAAATCATGCATATCTCACATAAACATCAAACAATACATACCACCTTAATAATTATCACAAAGACAATCATTAAGCTATATCAATACTAGTGGGTCGGCCTTGGTGCCTTCGACCTACAGATTCTACAAAGGGAGACTCGCCTCGAATGAAGAAGCTCACTGAAAGAAATCCTTAGCTACTGCCCTGACGACTTCCCAAGCTATCAATACCAAAATATCACCCAATTAGCAATTGAGTTCTAAACCATGATCCATAATCAAATCTTAGGGAAAAATGACCATTTTACCCCTAGCCCAACAAGACTCTCAAATAAGGCCCAAGCCCGAAACCATACAAGCCCCAAACCATAAGATCCATAAAAGCCCACTAATGGCCCAATTTTATTGGGCCCAAACCCTTACATGGGCCTTTCCAAAATCCCATTTACTTTTTCTGAACCGAAACACATAATTATCACTAACCCAACAAAACTCCATGCAATACAAGCTCATAAGATAGCCCGAACGCGAAATGGCACCACAAGGCCCATAAGATATCCTTACGTACTCATCTAGTACGCCAAACGTATACCCTTTGGGGTCAGTACGCACAGCGTACCAGGTGGGTACGCCCAGCGTACTCCCCTGGACTCCAAACTTCTCCAATAAGCACTTAATCACTTAAGCCCTTTCTCCAACTCTCCAGCATGATTCCTATAGATGACTTTTCAAGTAAAGTTGACAACTTTACTAGTTTGCATGGCTTAATGTGACTCTAGAGCTCAAAAGAGCTTAATGGATGGTCTTAAATCATGCATGAACTCAAAAACTCCACAAAGCTTGCACCTTTATGAATGAGGGGGCCTTACAATGTCCAGATCTACTAGATTGAGCTCCTAAAACAACCTTAGCTCACCAAGACCAAGAAAAGGGACTAAAATGGCCAAAAACCAAACCAAAGTAGATCTATGAAATAAGAAGACAAGATCAAAGCTTTTTAACTCCAATGGACTGTAAAAGATGGAAAACATATGGATCTACAAGCGCCTTTCCAGGTGGTGATTCTTCAACAAGCTCCAAGCTCTTCAAAGTATACAAAAATTCTCAAAAATCCTTCACAATAACTTAAATGCTCCAAGATATGGCTAAAGGTCGTCTTTTAGGGTTTAGGAGGCTGAGGGATGGATACAAGATGAGGCTCATGAAAGAAATGAGGTTTAAATAGGGTTAATGGTCTTAATTTAGGGTTTCATGGCTGAAGGGAGTACACCTCGCGTACACCTCGTACTCAAAGACTACATGCGTCCATTTTCCATAACTACGATGGGCGTACTCACACGCATGCCACTTTGCATGCATGGGACTAATTTCCCAAATTTTTCCCATTAGGGGCCAAAACTGTCAATAACTTCAAAATGCCATAACTCCCTCATCCTAGGTCCATTTTCGACGAACCTTATATCCATGAAAAGATTGCGAGAAGCCCTACACTCCTAACAACACAACAAGACCTTAAAACCTCCTGACAAAACCCAAAAACCATAAAAGATCGAGATATCTAATTACGATTATACCCTTGGCCTCCAAAGACACAATCAGACACTTGGATATATTATGATACCCACATCCGAATTGGCGAAATCCTTCCTTTCCCAAGGCCCTAAGCCTCATGACAACTGATGATTGGGCCGCAGCACCGATCAACGGAGAAAATCTAAAACCGAGTGTTACAACTCTCCCCCACTTAAATTAGATTTCGCCCTCGAAATCGCTCCTTACTAACACCCATAATACAATAAACAATCTGAGGAACGGAACTGAAGATTTTGCGCATGAGACAACCTTCTCAATTCTCATGACAACTGAACCCTTAACTGGAACTCCCATCCCGAAGAAAAACAAACCTTAAGCTCCCGCAAAACCACTTCTGCCTTCCGAGATCTGAAACCTATAATGGTCTGACTCCCCCGACAGACCGCCTACGTTGAAATGTTACCATACCAAAACCTCATTGAATAACAGACCAATCATAACATTTCCAACCCTGATTATCCTGATGCACCCTATAGAACTGGAATAGTGGTTACATAGTTAGGTTATGAGCCTACAAACATTTGGATTAAATTATAGAGAACTAAAATGCATATTTTATGATCCAAATGTAGTATAAAGGGTTTTAGTATTGTTATATAGTTCATTAGTAAGCTTATGTACATTTTGAGCTCTTAGCTCCATAAGTAAAGTTTGATGAACAATAGGGATATAGGATTATTGTGAAGAACTTAATGGATTAAGTTAAGTTTTTTGGTATCTAAACATCTTATAAACATGTTTAATACCCATAGAAGTTGTATAAGATATTACTCTAAGAGACCCCAAGCAAATATGCAAAGTATGATGGCTAAATGAGAAAGAAAACTAAAAATGGAAAATCATTTTGTAGAACATGATGCGTTCTCAAAATGGATGTGACACATAACGTAGAACACAACCCGTTCCTAAGTGAACATGACACATAAAGTCCTCTGACTTCATTTTACACTTTATCAATTCTTAGAGTTTGGCTTATTCATTTGGTCTGATTTCACTTCCATAAATCATATTAAGGCTAAAAATGAACATTTTGAGAGTTTAGGATTTTTATGAACCCTAGGGGTATTTTGGTCATTGTAGTAACCTACATTGGTATTATATAGGTGATGATTGGGAAGCATAGAGTTTAGAAAAAGAGTAGTGCAAGTGTTCGCAGAGTAAAGTGTTTGCTAAGCTTTGGACTAAGGTGAATTTATCGGGAGCATATGTCCCTTACTATGATTTTCTATTCTAAAGTTTTCACATGTTATTATTTGCAAATATACTATAAGTTGTTTTAAATATATTTATGTGCCTCTACATGTTATATGCTTTTCTATAAGTACTAATTGTGTATTTTATACAAAGTGGTTTCGGAAAGAAAAAAAAAGATTTCCTTAAGAGTTGAAATGTTGTTAATAAGGATTATTTATGATGAAATATTGATAAGTTTTTTAAAAAGGTTTTCGTTAAAAAGAAATATTAATGTATGACGAAAATGATGTTTTATGTGTTGTGGTGTTTTATGATGAAAATTATACGGGAATAAAACATTTGCATACTTTGTAGGATGGGTGCCCTTGTAAATCCATTATATCCATACTACATTGGTTATATGATGTATGATGACAATGAGCTATTTCTAGATAATCTTCACTATGCACAAGTGGGGTATCTACCCTTTGTGTGGTGCTCATGAATACCTAGCCTATAATGAGGAATTGGGAAATGTTTGTTTGGATTACGTTCTTTATTACATCCTCTCCATTAGTTGTGTTTAGAATACGCTCTTTCACACTCAAGTGTTTTAACCATCAAATCAATGATATTGGACTTCTCTAGGGGAACTTGGGTATTGAGATAGTGCAGATTGCATAATATTAATGCTGTTATTTACTTATCCTGTTTGGAACTAAAGTTGATCTTTGATTTTCACTTAACTATTACGGTTATTTTTTTCATTTACTTAACTATTTGCCCAAAAAAGTTGAGGAAAAGTACTATTTTAATTATTTTCTGAATAATAATCGTATTTAGGACGTACTTTATTTGACCAAAATGAATAGGCATGCATAAAAGTACAGATCATAGAAGTGTAGTCGCTTAAAGAGTTTTAATAATTCATTTACAACTCATATCCAACAAAATATGCCCAATCAACACCTATTTAAAAGCTTATAAAATTCCATACACTAGGCATGTAAAAAAGATACGATAAAAAGAAAAATAAATAAATAGACGAAGCAAGAATCCCTTGTCGGTTATTTTGAATCTACAATACAACGCAAACCCTATTCTTTCCAAAAAAAAAAAAAATGTCACCGACACCTGTTAAAGCCTTCCTACTCCACACAAAATGTCTCCTCCACATGAACCATCCACCTCCACAAGATCCCTACGTTACCTTGGCATGAATTCAATTTCACACAGACTATTGGTATCATTAAAAATTATAATATTAATACTTATCTACAGCTGTTTTTTTAACCAAAAAGTTAAAACAGTGTAAAATATGAAGTCGGTTTTGACATGAATCATAGAAAATAGCCCTAGACAAGTTGAGTGAGTGAGAGAATGCGTAAAAGATGAAGTCGATTTTTCTTTTTCCAAAAGCATGGTATGGCAATTGGTATGTATATCTTAAACAGTATAGAACGAAATTAATTGTTAAGTAGAAAAAAAAAAAGCATAAGAACCAGTAGAGACAAACATTGAGCATAAAATGAGTAAAATATCATCAAACAAATACAGATATTAAGATCAAAACATAAGATTGTGTTGTGTCTTTCTTGATTCACTTATTCAGCAGAAGAAGGTTCTTCTGGTTTGGCATCAGGCTTCTTAGATGTAGACAATGGTGATGGTGAGGGAGAGCCTCCTCCTTCTGCCCCCATCTCTGTTCTAAGGTCGTTGATGCTCTGTTCCAGCTCATTTATGCGTTCTCCCATCTCATCAAGTGCATTCTCATCTCATTAAGGAAAATTTTCAGATAAAAAGATTCATTTCTAATTTTTATGATATTACTTCATTTTAAGCAAAAAAAAAAAAAGGATATTTTTTGTAACAATTGAGTCGGACATGGTCTGAAATCTGCTTTGCTGTAACACACAGACAATATTTCTGATAAGTTACAATATATAAATCTTCCCAAACACAAAAATAAAAATGGAGACATCCTAGTATCTTACCATCTGCTGAAGAAGGGTTTGAACCTGTAAAAATACACATGATAAATAAATAATCAGTCCATTTTCTTTTAACTTTTTCTTTCGATAACATAATTTTTTCTTTATCTATTATTCTAAGACGTGACAATTTCTTAGAGCAATATATTTTTTGAAAGCATATCTACCCTTAACTGTTTAACTTCACAAAGCCAAAAGTGTCTAGTTCATAAAACAAACCAATCATTTTTTTATGTTTTTGTTAGAAAAGTACTTGCATATTAAAAAAAAAGATTGTCCCAAAAACACATATGTTAAAATTTTATCGTCATAAAATGTACTTCCCACTTCAAAAATGTTGGTAATGTTACATTGGATTGATTTTTAGAAAAAGTAAAGAAAAAAAAAAGCAAACAGACTATAAAAAAGAGAAGGCAAGAAGGGGGTATTTAAAAGAGAAAAAGCAGGAAGGATGGTAGGTGTAGAGGTTAATATTTGAAATTGTAAAACAATATTTTAAATTTAATTTTAACCGACCCCACTCAAAAAGAGTTTTATGAATCAGATTAATACATTGATTCATTTATTTGATGATTTGTTGATTCATATAAATGAAATCATATTTATGTCAAGACCTACAAATATACCTAACCACACATAAAAAAACAGGACTCTTGTGCACAATGCAACTCTAGATTCAAATTTTGTAATGCTTTATAGCAAAATCAGTCTTCTACAAACATTGAAGAACATCCATGCTATAGAAGGATATATACAAAAAATAGACCCAAAGTAAAAAGATATATCAAATAACCAAGCCCCAGTGTAAGCACAAGCATTTAATTGTTGATTGCAGATAAATATGACACTAAAAACATAAGCATATAAAGTATAGTAGAAGCAATAGATTCAACAAACTTACAAATTGTGTCATGTCTGCAGTGCTCTGCTTAGTATCTCCTGAATCTTGCCCATCCTGCTAACAAAAACAATTCAAGAGTTTTCAACCGAGCAAATGATTAAAACTGAAACTACGAGACATGATCTATTACAGAGATGAAAGCACATACACGCAATTTGAAATCTTCACAATGTTTAAAACTTATAAAAAGAAAATCTGATATAATTTGTCACTGGATTTTCTTCACGAGCGTTCGAACTTTCTAAGTTACTTAAGTACCATCAGTGGGGACAAAAAAGTACACAAGTTCATACGAATTTGAAAGTTTAAGTCATTTGACATAAGAAATCAAAAGTTTCCTTTTCGAAGGGTTGGGCATCAAGTATACCGAAATGTGGTCTTAACCAAAGTTTTTTTTCCTGTGTAAGGCTAAATCATCGCATTCTAAATCGCCTCTTATGGAGTATTCGGGAACTCCAAATACATGGCTTGGAATCACAGACGGAGTTAAATCGGTTCGAACTTTGAACTAAAGGATCTCAAGATCCACATGCAGGATCTCGAATTCCAAACTCACAAATACTAATTTCCAGAGATGGACAGCTTCTATATCGCCGCTCTAGAACCAGATGCACACATAGCAGGTACACGTGAACTTAATAAACTTCACGATTTTTTCCACGATATGTTTGGAATTCGTATCAATGGGTTCATGGTTTACAGACTCTCAAATCGGAGAAAACCTTCCGACTCCATAAAGCCCTAACCTATATTATGCTGGTAAGCATAGCATGATGCAAAACGAAATCTCGAAAAGCAACACTGAAACGGAGAACGACTGACGAAAAATAGGGAGAAGATAAAGAAAGTCTGCTTACCATAGTGTCGATTGAATGTGAATTGACAAGATGTAGTCTCCGCTTCTCGCTCGTCAATTTTCTTCTCTCTTACTGGTGAGTAGGGGTTTCTGTTATCGCGATCTCCTTTATCTATCGGAGAAATCGGGTCCCTACGACTTTTGAAATGACCATTTTGCCATGCGCTCCCGTCACAAAAATTCAAATTTTGAAATGATGATCATTAGAAAATAAAACGTGAAAAAATAAAATGGAAAGTTGGCCAAAACTTTAAATAAAAAAAGAAAAAATAAATAAATAAAAAGTTACAAAAATGGTCAATGTGGTTTTTTATTTTCTCAGTTCATGATCTAAATTTTAGAAGATTTGGTCTTTCTTTTTTAACTTTTGTGTAATTTAGTTGTGTATTTGTCTATTTGGTTCAAAAGTAGAAAGACTATCGTATCTTTTTGTAATTTATTATCATTCTTTTTTAATATTTTACTATTATTAAATATATAATAGACCCACAACTCTACATAGCCCCATCTAAAAACTCATTTCCTTAACTTTATTGTGTAACACCCCTACACCCTCATCATCTCTCATACTAGTAACTTCATCATATCATTGTTTACACATCACTATTGGACATCAATCACTATGATAAAGAACGTTCGTCATCCCTTTTATCCATGTATGTTTGTCGCTCCCCACTATCGTTATGTCCGTTTGCTACTAAAAACATGCACTCGTACACACTTGCAAATGTTGTAAATTAATTTTATTGTTCGATTCACCTACACATAGTATAGTTTATGAAATGGAAGATACAAAAAGGATGATGATAATCCTTATAATGTTTTTGAGATAGATTCTTAACAGGAGCTTAATATTATGATGATTTTAAAGATGATCAAGATGATGGAAACTTTATAGTGTATGCGATTAAAAACTCCAAACTTCAAGATGATACCCTAATGAAAAATGCATTACTAACCTTCATAGTGTGTGTGTGTGTATATATATATATATATATATATATATATATATATATATCTACTTCCTCTAATAAACAAAACCTATAATTGGCCACATGTCCCCTTTCTACAATGCATACTTGCCACGTGTCATGTATTCATTTAAATCCTATTTTCTAAATTTTCTAAATTTAAAAAATTTTATAAACACAAAAAATATTAAAAAAACCGTATAAACTGCATAAGTTTAGGAGAAAACCCGATTTTTTTTCATCTTTATCATTTTCTGATCATATAAACATTCAAATTCAAATTTCAAATAAAAAAATCCATGTTGTTTTGGAAACAATATCAATTTACGTTCAATTTCATTCACTGCATATCTTATCTTATTTTGACTGTTTTGAATATTTATATGAATCCCAAAAAATCAGGAATTCCAATTTACTCATATATTAACTCCGTTTATATTCTGCATTCTTGTCTTCAACATCCATTCTCATCTTCAGTATTACGATTTCTGCATCTGCATTCTGCACGTTGTTGACATAACAAATCTGGTGAGTTCATCATCATAACTGAAAATATAAAACCATTTTGTGAAAATATATTAAAACCAATGCAGCTATGTTTGCTATTTTTTTTAAATTAAATGATTATTCGCAATTTGTGTTTTCATATTATTTGATGTTCTTTGAAGTTTGATCTTCATGTTTTTGTTCGACATAAAATGTTCCCAGGGGTATTATAGTCTTTAATTTACTTTTTTGTTTTTAGTTTTCTTATATATGTTATTTGATTTTGAAAGTTCCAACACTAAATACCACTCTTGTGTTGGACATTAAATCGTCCCAGGGGTATTTTAGTCTTTAATTTACTTTTTTGTTTTTAGTTTTGTTATATATGCTATTTGATTTTGAAAGTTCCAGCACTAAATATCACTCTTGTCCTTTTATTTTTCTTAAAATTGAAACATATTTGTTTTTTTTTTGTTTTTGTTTATTTTTTTTCATATAATAGCATCCTACTTTTGGGTGACATTTTGAAGGTTCTGTTTGACAGAAAATGGTCCTAGTGGTATTTTAGTCTTTAAATTACTTATTATACTTTATATGTGTTATATCAAGTAAACTATCCCCTGAAAATATCTAAAAGAAAATTCCAGCACTAAATACCACTCTTTTGTTCGACATTGAATCGTCCCAGGGGCATTTTTGTCTTTAATTTACTTTTTTGTTTTTATTTTGAAAGTTCCAACACTAAATATCACTCCTATCCTTTTATTTTTCTTAAAATTGAAACATATTTGTTTTTTTGTTTTTGTTTATTTTTTTTTCATATAATAGCATCCTACTTTTGGGTGACATTTTGAAGGTTCTGTTTGATTTTTTTTTTGGCTCTCGGTGTTTATGGCTTTCAGTTTTTATGTAATTGATTTTTTTTAATTTCGTTGTTCATCTCTATATATCAAGTAAACTTATTATATTTTATATATGTTATATATTATTATATATAACATACCGAACAAACAGAAAATCTTTCAGTTTAGTTTGGTGATTTTATGTTATTTTTAAGTTATTTTTATTTTATTATTATTATTATTTTTTTTTTGCATATAATAGCATCCTACTTTTTTATTTTGTTTTTTTAGTTTTGTTATATATGTTATTTGTTGTGTTGGACAGAAAATCATCTAAAGGGTATTTTAGTTTTTAATTTACTTTTTTGTTTTCTGTTTTGGCTCTCAGTTTTTATATAAGTGATTGTTTTTTTTTTAATTTTGTTGTTTATATATCAAATAAACTTATTATTCGTTATATATGCTATTTATTGTGTTGGACATAAAATCGTCCCAGGGGTATTTTACTCTATAATTGACTTATTTGTTTTCTTCTTTGGCTCTCAGTGTTTACATAACTAATTTTTTGTTGAATTTTGTTGTTCATATTTATATATCAAATAAACTTATTATATTCTTATATATGATATTTGTTGTGTTTGTCAGAAAATTGTCTTAGGGGTATATTAGTCTTTAATTAAGTTTTTAGTTTTTTCTTTTGGCTGTCAGTTTTTATATAACTGGTTTTTTTTCATGTTTATATAAAAACTAAGCTTATTATATATTACATATACTATTACTAAATTTTTAGGGGATAAAGTAAATACAAGTTGTAAAATTTATTGTCATTTCATTGACTTTTCAAATTACTTTTACAGATATGGCTACTTCAAAGATTACATTCATAAAAGACATTAACCCAGTCAATTCGGATTTCACTATCAAAGTCAAAGTATTGAAGTTATGGACGCTCAATTCTAAATTTAATGAGAACGAAAAGTACTCCATCGAAATGATTTTATTGGATGAACAGGTATATTCTTATTGTTTTCCAAAAAATATATTGCATTTTACCGTTCATTTTTTATAAATATCTTACATGATTACAATTTGATAATGTTGTCTTCTTTAATGTTTAGGGATCTCTAATTCAAGCTAATGTTTTCCAAAACTTATTTTATCAGTTTGAAAAAAGTCTTCGTGAGGGATCCGTTTATGAATTTACCACCCTATCTGTTGCAAAACACAATCCACATCCCAAATCTACCATCTTTTCTGATCTTCCAAATAAAATAACCTTCATAAGGGAAACAGAACTTAAGGAAAGTCTTAATTTTCCGAAAAATGTTTTTGGATTATCTTTTGTTGATTTTCAGAAAATTAATTCCAAGGTTATCCCAACCCAAAGATCTGTTGGTACGTTTTCATTTATTTAATAAATTCTAATTATTTAATACTTTACCTAACATTATTTAGTAATTTATATTTATCCACAGTGAATTTCATAGATGTTATTGGCGTGGTTGTCTCCCGTACTACTATTATCCCTTCTCAGAAAAAAGACAAGCAAAGAATCCATCTTGAGCTCAAAAACTTGGAGTTAGAAAAATTTCATTTTGAATATTTGTTATTTATTATAATTTTTTATTACCTAGTCTATAATTTTGTGTTTTTTCCAGTGGTGTACTACTTAAGGTCACTTTGTGGGGTCATTTTGCCAACAAAGTTTATGATTATCTTGACACTCATAACACTGATGATTGTGTTGTTATAATTGTGCAGTTTGCAAAAATAAATGATTACAGAGGTTTGTCACATAATAATTGTCAATTTATTTTTTATTATAAATTATAAATATCTTTATAACATTTATTATGTTGTCTATAGGTAATATCGGTGTTGCAAGTTACTATGATGTCACAACTGTCTTCATCAACACTGATATTGATGAAATCAAACAGTTTAGAGAAAAGTTGGTTACTTTCGTTTATGTTTATTTTTTTTAACTTATTGAAAAGTTGGTTACTTTCTTTATAATAAACATTTGTTTTTTTTATTATATGACATTATATCATACTATAATATTCTTATAATTAAATATTAATCAGGTTGGCTAAGGATAATGAATCTTCACAATTATCCGGTACCATCAGCTTGATTCGGACAAAACATGTTTCACTCAATGATGATTTCCTAAAAAATAATGAGGTTAAGACAATTTACAAAAGTAAAGAACTTGTCCAGGTAAACCAATTTTTTTGTTTATTTTTTCTTTTGCATATAATAGCATCCTACTTTTTTGTTTTGTTTTTTTTATTAGTTTTGTTTTTTCTGGAGGGCAAAATGGGCAGATGGGTGACATTTTCATGGTTGTGTTTGACAGAAAATCGTCCTAAGGATATTCAACTGTTTAATTCACTTTTTTATTATATTTTTTGCCTTTCAGTTTTTATATAAGTGATTTTTTTTTTTAATTTTGTTGGTCATCTTTATATATCAAATAAACATATTATAGATTATATATGCTATTTGTTGTGTTGGACAGAAAATCATCCCAGGGGTATTTTAGTCTTTAAATGACTTTTTTGTTTTCTGTTTTGGCTCAGTTTTTATTAAAGTGATTTTTTTTTTGAAATTTGTTGTTCATGTTTATATATCAAATAAAGTTATTATAGATTATATATGCTATTTGTTGTGTTGGACAGAAAATCATCCCAGGGGTATTTTAGTCTTAAAATAACTTTTTTGTTTTCTGTTTTGGATCAGTTTTTATATAAGTGATTTTTTTTTTTAAATTTGTTGTTCATCTTTATATATATGCTATTTGTTGTGTTGGACATAAATTCGTCTTAAAGGTATTTTAGTCTTTAATTTATTTTTTTGTTTTCTGTTTTGTGTTCATTTTTATATATCAAGTAAACTTATTATAATAGCATCCTACTTTCTATACAAACATATATTTATATATTAATGTTTATGTTTCTTAACATCTTTGTTTTTTTTAAGTAGGTTGAAGAGTTCATAATTGTTGGTACTATAATAGGAATCCGCCAAGACAAACCTTGGTGTTACCAAAGTTGTCCTGATTGTCATGTAAAGGCAGTTGAAATTCCGCATTGCAATGAAGATGTGAAACTTTACAAGTGTACAAATGTTGAATGCAACAAGTCTACTAAAGTTCCTATCCCAAGGTTTTTTTTTAAATAATTTTAAATAAAAAATTATGTTTTTCTCTTCTTAATTAAACAATTTGAAATTGTTATAACTTTCTTTTTTAGATACATGATTCCAGTTTGCGTTCAAGACGATTCTGCTTCTACAATCTTAACTATGTTTGATCGGGAAGCATATGGGCTCTTGGGAATTTCAGCCAGAGATTTAGTAGAAAACATACTAGGGTACATTACCAATACATTTTTAAATTTATTTGTTTTTACCGTTCGACTACAAATGTAATAGTTATTTTTACCATTTTTTCAGCTTGGATTCAGTTTGGGCATATATCCTCCTGAACTCAATTTTTTGAAAAACAAGCATTTAGCTTTTAAAGTTAGTGTCACAAAATACAATGTGAATTTTCAAAATAGTGTCTACACAATCTCAAGGGTAACGGAGGAAAAGCAAATAATCGAGAGTTTGGAGAGAAAGCTACTTCAGTTTGAATTCAACGTTTTACCTTGCCTGTGCTTTTTTGCTTTGTCTCTTCCAATTGGTCGGGAAGGTGGTGAAACTGGAACAAGTTCATCTTTGTTCAGATTAAATTGAACATGAGCATCTGATGTAGTGTGGTCGGACTCAAATGTTCTGATGCGTTTCGAACCACTGTCGATATGTTCGTCTGATGTTTTTTGTTTTGCCATTTCTTGTTATCTTTCATAAAATTCCAAACTTCAAGAAACTTGAAAGCCTTCAGGTTTTCTTTTTGATACACTTTCAACACTTTCCTCAAAATCACACCATCGCTTTCTCCACTTTTCCATTGACGTTTTCATGTTGGTATACAAATCATTAAACAACATGATTTCCTTGTTCATCTTCTCCCATTTCGAGTACAACTGATGCTTGAACGATATTCTCCACGATTCATTCCTTTATAAAACCTATGTAAAACGCGAATCAAAAAACGGTCATGTTTTTGTTTTTTTTCCAGTTGTCGCATCTTCTGAAATATCGATCGAAGATTGTGCCAACACTAACACTTATAGGGGTTCCCAACATTTAGCATGCGCCTTCTCTTTTCTTTTAGTTGTTGCTCGAATGGGCTGAGTTTGTTCAACGAATTCCGGTCCGAAATTAGAAACGATCGTATGTGGTTGTGCTTGTGTTTGTTGAACAAACTCGGGTTGAGACTAAAATCAAATGAATTAAAATCTGTGTCGGGTTGTGGTAGTGTTTGTGGTAGTGGTTGTGAAAAATACGGAAGCATACCGTCATAGTGGTAATACAGAGGTGAAAAAATCGGTTGCTCAAATGAAGGTTTTGGGGTTGCAGTGTTTCTAGTGTGTGTTTTTTTTTTGGTGGGCCTCTTGGAAAAAGACATTTTGAAAAAATTTGAGGAAAAGATAGTAAAAAGATAAGGAATTATTGTGAAGATTTTGTAAGAAATGGTAAATATATATAAGGTAAATAAAAAAAATTAATTATGCACAATGGACCGTTCAACGGTCAAAAGTTGCACCATCCAATCAAAAGACGCGGCCAAAACTCGCCACACTGTGGCCAAAACCGCACCCAGGGAGTGTTCGCAGTCCAGGTGATAAAACCGCGGTTTGGAATCGCGCCCACTCCCTACGGTCTTAGCCAACCCCTTGGAATAACAAAGATTGTTTTGTAGATACCTCTTATTCGCCGAAAGTTGACAAGTTCTACTCCGCCTAGCCTAGCTAACGGTAGTTTTTGTGTTATCCCGAAAACAAAATTAGTTGAGGGTTAGCAAACATTAATGACATTTGGTTGCCGGTAGCGGTGACATACCTATAAAATATTATATATTTCTGCGTAGTCTGTACCGAGCCACATCACTGCTCTCACCTCAACCTGCCCTTTCCTACTTCCTTCCGCGTCGCAACTCTCAACCCCAACTCCGTTTCATTATAAACACTCACAAACCCCCTTAAACAAATCATTTTCCCGTTTCAATCATTACATCTCCTTACAGGCTAATATATTTCATCAATTCTTTGTAATCATCTGCAAAACCAACTCTGAAACGAGGGAGGAATCTAGACATGGTAGAAACAAGGCGCACCTCATCTTCTTCGAAACGCACACTCTCATCACCATGTTCTTCTCCGCACTCTACAGGCAAAAGATCTAAGGTATTGTTAATGGCCATTATAATCCAAATCTTGAGGACCTAGGGTTAACAAAACCCTTGTTATTGTCGAATTGTGTTTGGAATTGGTTCAATTTTCTTACGATTGGTGGTGGCAGGCTGCTGAAGGGGCATCGTCGTCTACTGCAAGCTTACTTGAAGAGCCAATTAATGCAGTGGCGAAGGAATCAGGCGTGTGTGAGTCTCAAGGACAGGAGGTCCGGTCGGCTGATCCGACTAAGAAACAGATCGATGCATGTGGTGACGTTGTGCTTACTAATATTCTAGATGAAAAGTCTCCAGTTATGCAAGTGGATGGCGAACCGTTGGTGTCACCTATGTCTTTAGGTGCTTTGAAGTTTTCATCTTTTTCCTCATTGCATGCCTTATAAAATCTTTGTTACTGTTCCTACCTTGTATTCTATATGGTTTGTAGGGGATTCTGTGATCGACTCAGAGATGACTGAGACCAATGGTGGTTCAACGGTGTTAAATCGCTCCAAAAAAAGACAGTCAAAACCTAATGTTGGGGTTGCATGGGGGAAGCTTCTTTCCCAATCCTCTAAGGTTATATTTCTAAAGTTATCTTGCAATTCTAAGTTTCTAACTCCACTCTTAGTATTTATCAAGACAAGAGTAAACGATTAGACATATTAGGGGTTATACAGAGCAAATTGGTACATATGTAAAATCATTAGTTAAAGTAGTAATACCAACTTGTAACATCAATAAAGATAACGTGGGACATTGTCTTATTAGAAGTCTCAATCATTCTTGATCTTCTATAACTTTAGAAAACTCATACCCTGACCATCACACCATCAAATGATTTATCAAGTTCTAGTTTCTACTGCGTTTAGATTTTTCCTTGAACTTGTGAAATAAGATTTTCACCATTATGTCTTTGTGCTAGTATTATGATTTTTGATTTTTTTTTTCCATGGTACATATCACAATGTTTAGTTCCTCTACTTATTCAGTTTGTGAAGAAACATGCAAGGATAGCTTCTTGTCCAAAAGTCGACTTCTTTCATGTCACGTGACAATGAAGAGAGTTGATAAGATTTTGCTTGGTAGATTAACGAGACATTAGGATTTCATTAGATGTTGCATCTTCTGTTAAAAGAGCCACATTGAAATATTCACATAGCTTGTAATTTTGGGTCATGGTACTCTTTTGCTCTTTTCAAGTGAAGTTCATTTTTAATACCAAATGATTTGCCCATCAATGACCTTTTGTAACACCCTAATTTACAAAGTACACCCAATTTTTTCTTTCTAAAATTAACTGAATCTTATAGGCAATTCACTAAAGATGTACTTAGGTACCCAAGTGGACATACAAATTGTATCAAACATGCTCAACCATACATTCAAAATAAATAACAAAGGGCATAAGGCGGGTATAACTAACAAAAGATCATAAGACAAAAAGGTATCCTTTTTACCCTAAGAACCACAATTTATAAATCCTAATTGTAATTCAACCTTCAAGAAGATAGTAAGAGCTCGTTCCTTGATTTTGTGATGTTAATATAACATTTAAGCATATAACTTTCAAGGCTTCAGTTTTCAACTGCAGCACAAGTTAATAAATAGTGGAAACTCGACACATGAATCCTGATCTTTCCCTTCCTATTTATGATTATCCTCTAGTCATGATATTTGAATTGAAGTTTTTATGGTATTGCAAGAGATGGATTTTCTTTTCGGGTATCTATATTTTTCTCATTGTCATGCAAAGCCCTACTTACTAATGTTTTCTGTGACAAACTGATGTTGGAATGTTTGTGATCTTATAAAAAATGCTTTTATGATGTTTCCAGATTCCTCATATTGTTATGGATCGTTCTCTATTCACTGTTGGTCAAGGCCGCCAATGTGACTTATGCATTGGTGATCCATCCATCAGTAAATCATTGTGTAGCCTTCGACACATAGAGTCAGAGGTAATCTTACTTTTCTTTCTCGTTTTTGCAATTAGCTTATGTAACATTATTATTCTGTTTATTCTACACAGCGAGGAGGTTCATCCATTACTTTACTTGAAATCACGGGTGACAAAGGTGCTGTCAAAGTCAATGGCAAAATTTATCCTAAAAAGTCAACCGTTCCACTTAAAGCAGGAGACGAGGTGATCTTCAGCTCATCAGGAAGGCATGCTTATGTATCCTAAACACCATGTTCATACTTCATGGTTTCTTATGTTCTTTTTTTTATTCCAATTATATTCTCACTGTGCATCATTACATGGAAGGAAACAACTTCCTTAACATAGTATCAGATATTTCAGAAGCAATTGAATGATGCTGAGCCTGCAAGTGTGACACCTTCACTGAGTATTCTAGAAGCACATAACAGTTCACTCAAGGGAATGCAGCTTGAGGAAAGATCTAGAGACCCATCTGCTGTTGCAGGAGCATCAGTATTAGCATCTTTGTCAAGCATCCAGAAAGAGTTATCACTTGTCCCGCCACTTGGCAAGGGTTTGCAACCTGGAATGCCACCTGTACCATCTACTGATGGGAGAGGTAGTGAATTTAGTGAGAAAGCTGTTGTAGATGATCCGGTTGATGCAGAAGTGGGAAAGGTCCCTGAGGCAGGTCATGAATTAAGGCCATTACTGAGGATGCTTGCAGGATCATCGGGTCGTGAGATTGAAATTTCAAATCTTGTTGACGCGCAAAGGGAAATCAGACAACTTTTTAAGGATATTGATGTTCCAATCTCGTTATCATCACGTCGTCGAGCCTTTAAGGACAGATTAAAAAAACGTATTATTGATCCTAATACGATTGAAGTTTCGTTTGACAATTTTCCATATTACCTAAGGTGCAAACACTAAATCAGTTTTGGATATATATAACAGGGTTAATTGTGTCAATTCACCACATAGCAACAAACTTTGCATTTTTTTTACCAAAATAGGCAATGTACTTTAATTTTCAATCATAATATCAACCAATTTGCAATTCTTTTAATGATTTTAATCATAATATCTCTGCCCTATACCTCTATTTTTTTGGCTAACAATTAAAACAAAACCAAATCTGAATCTTATTAGGTTTCTAAGTTATATATTGTCAAAATGGGTAGAAAAATAAAAGTTGGTTGCTATTGTGGGTACAAAATAAAGCATGTTGCCTATTTTGATAAAAAGTGTAAAGTTTTGTTGCTATTTGTCTTATTTTGCGCTATATTTTGTGCTACGTGGTCAACATTTTTTTTTTAAATCTTGCTTGATCTTTCTTTAGAGCTAGATTTTTTGGTTATAATTTTATTATACACAAATAAATTAGATATCAGAAAACATTCACTTCTTTATTTTATTTTTCGTTTTCAACTTTGGTGGGCATTTTTGTAACCTAGTGTCTTCCTTAAATGTTTTAGTTTGCATACATTTCATTCATCCTTTGTTCAATCTGATCATACTAATCTTTATGTCTAAACTCTCTTGCTGACAAACTGGAAGTTTCATACTTGATGGTAGTTTTTTATGCAAAAATGAAAAGTTTCTTTGTTTTATGTGCATGGTGTCCTGATTATTATGTATAGACATAGCTAGTAATGTTGCTATTTGATTAAAATTCTGCAGTGAAACCACAAAAAGTGTGTTGATTGCTTCAACATATATACATTTGAAGTGTAATCAGTTTGTGAAGTACACCTCAAATTTGCCTACCGTATGCCCCAGAATCCTTTTATCTGGCCCAGCTGGTACTCCTTCAACTCTTTGTGCAAAAAATATATATTTCTTGTTTTCTTTTACTTGAAATTATAATTTGTATGGCTTTACACAGGTTCAGAAATATACCAAGAAACATTAACAAAGGCTCTTGCCAAACATTTTGGTGCTCGATTGCTCTTCGTGGATTCTCTTACATTACCTGGCGTAAGCTCTTCATAAAATTTGCAGTTTACTCTTTTGATATTACTTAACCATCCTTACTGGACTTGTATTGTTTTATTATATCAGGGATTATCAGCAGGTAAGGAAACTGAGACACCGCTGAAAGAGAGCACAAGGGCAGAAAGGGCAAGTTTTTTCACAAGAAGAGTTGCACGTGCAGGTGTTATACATTCTAAAAAACCAACATCAAGTGTTGAAGGCGATATAGCAGGAGGATCCACTACAGGTTCTCTTGCTCTGCCAAAGCAAGAGGCATCCACCGCAACATCAAAAAGTTACACTTTTAAAGAAGGTATATATATAATCCTTGCGTTCTAAATGGTCTATGCTGCTGATGTCAGTATATAATTGTATCTTATCTGGTTTTTTTGACTTAATTGGGTAAAGCAATTAATCTGGACAGATATATATATATATATATATATATATATATATATATATATATATATATATATATATATATATATATATATATATATATATATATGGTTGTTCTTTCTTGACTTAATCCGGACAGAATGACTTAATGACATAAGCTAAAAAACATGGCTTAATGTATTCAGACACTAACCCTTTACTTATTTGATAAAATTGATGAGTGTTCTGAATTTTTTTATTTAGAATGTAAGGGTAGAGTTATTGTTTAGTCTCATTTAGACGGTTTATTCAGTCTAGAAAAGAAACAAACTTGATGTATGCAACACTTTATTCAAACAAACATCATTACTCATTCAACCACTTTACCTATACAGAACTTGGGGGTGTTTGGGATTGCTTATTTAAGGTGCTTATTAGCTTATTGCAGTTAACCCCTTCATTAGTCATGCTATTAAGTACCTTCGAGTGTTTAGATAGAATAAAATGAAAAGTGCTTATTGACTTAAATAAACAGTTTTTGATAAGTTGTTTTCCTTCTAACTTATTTGAAAGTGTTTATTATATGTGAAGCCAGTTAACCCCTTCAGGCTTTCACCACCGTTTTAACCCTAAAAACCACATGTATTGTACCCTTGTTTCTTTTTTCATGACCGGCGATAGATACCAATTTTACCCTTTTACCCCTAATCCCTTTTGGTCATTTTACATGTATAAGCAGAACTTGCCTACCACTAAAAACCAACTTAACTGTTTATTGCATTTTGGTACCGCATAAGCTAGTAAACACTTCAAAAACATAAACTTTTTAAATAAGCAATCCTAAACAACCCCTTAATAGGAGAAAAAAGAAACAACCCATAACTTCATCTATGTAATGGAAAATTTCATTTTACATTTGGCAGGTGATAGAGTTAAGTATGTGGGTCCCTTGTCATCTGGATTTTCTCCTCTACAAGCTCCCGTGAGGTATCTTCACTTGTACATCCATTGAGTTCTTTGTTTTTGTTTAAACTCAAGAAGAAATGCATTGGTTTCTTAAAAAGTATTGCTTGTTAAATGTGTGTGTGTGTATATATATATATATATACTTATTTATTTATTTATTTATTTCATAGGGGTCCTGCATATGGTTATAAGGGAAAAGTGCTGCTTGCATTTGTTGAAAATGGGCATTCCAAGATTGGTGTTAGATTTGATAAAAAAATTCCAGAAGGCAATGATCTTGGAGGCATTTGTGAAGAAGATCATGGTTTTTTCTGTGCTGGTAATAATAAAAAATTTAACCAATCCGTACTATTTTCATACCTTTCATTGTTAGTTACAGTGTGGATTAATAAATAAAAAAAAACTTCTTTATTGGTATCATATGCAGCTGAATTTCTTCGCCTTGATTCTTCGAGCTCAGATGACATTGAGAAGCTTGCAATTAGTGAACTTCTTGAGGTAGTTTTGAACCTGTTTTTTTTTTTTTTTTTTTTTTTTTTTTTTTTTTTTTTTTTTTTAAAGTATACTGTGTTCATTGAAACAATTACAGAAAATGTTGTATTTACTGTTTATCCATGCAGGTTGCTATAAAAGAAAGTAGAATCAATCCATTGGTAATATTTGTAAAAGATATAGAAAAGTCAATGCTTGGAAACCCTGATGCCTATGCTGCTTTT
Organism: Lactuca sativa; assembly: GCF_002870075.4. Classification (NCBI taxonomy): domain Eukaryota; kingdom Viridiplantae; phylum Streptophyta; class Magnoliopsida; order Asterales; family Asteraceae; genus Lactuca; species Lactuca sativa. Next base: position 81,720,115 of record NC_056630.2, on the reverse strand, counting down.
AAAAGTAAGCTTGAGAAATTGCCTGGGAATGTGGTTGTCATTGCTTCACATGTTCAAATGGACAACCTGAAAGAGAAAGTAAGAATTTAAATTATAATATCAAATTTTATATGCCAATCATTTACACTTTTATTTAACTAATTTAATTGTTTTGCAGACTCATTCTGGTGGATTAGTGTTTACAAAATTTGGGAACAATCAGACTACATTACTTGACCTGGCTTTCCCGGTAATAATTGCTAATTTTATTTTTGAAACAAATGTACTTCAAATAAACATCAATTAAAGATTTGGTGTGATTAATTTCAGGATAGTTTTGGTAGACTAAATGATAAAAGCAAAGAAAGCCCTAAAGCCTTGAAGCAAGTCACTCGTCTTTTTCCAAACAAAGTCACCATACAGACACCTCAGGTAAACTAAATCCCATTTTAGGATTTTGTATGTGTTTGAGGATATTAATTAATGTTTTTAATTTTATAACCATGTCCATGGCAGGATGAAACATTACTTTCAGACTGGAAGCAACAGTTAGATCGAGATACAGAGACCTTGAAATCAAAGTCAAACATTATCAGCATTCAAACAGTGAGTATACTATTATGATTTTTTTTTAATCACCATTTAAAATTTGTAGCATTATTTTTACTCAATGTCATGATTTCAGGTTTTGAATCGAGTAGGTCTTGGTTGCTCAGATCTTGAAGCAACCTGCATAAAAGATCAAGCCTTGACAAATGAAAGTTAGTTCCATTTTTTCTTCAATTATTTTCATTTTGTTTTATTTGTTTAGTTTCTAAGTAATTGCTCTTTTTGTTATAATAGATGCTGAAAAGGTTGTTGGATGGGCGCTTAGTCATCACTTTATGACAAGTTCTAAATCTTTTGCTAAAAACACTGACGTTGTGATTTCTAGTGAAAGGTATCCTTAAAAAGGAACAAAAAAACAAGAGCAATCCATTATTGTTCTTTCTTTATTTTATTGTATATTCATGCTTACTTTGTGTTTTATGCTATGTATTGTAGCATCAAGTATGGGCTGGACATATTGCAAGGTACTCTTAACGAGAGTAAAAGTTCAAAGAAGACACTAAAGGTAAAACAAAAAATAGTACAAGCTGCTTCTTTCCATTATGATAACAAGTAAATGAGACACATGTTCATATACAAGTAGAAAAATTAAATTATAAAACAATGAGATGAGATGAGATTGATTGCAGGATGTGGCTACTGAAAATGAATTTGAGAAGAGACTCCTATCTGAAGTTATTCCTCCAAATGATATTGGTGTTAGTTTTGATGATATTGGAGCTTTAGAAACAGTGAAGGATACTTTAAAAGAATTGGTGATGCTACCTCTCCAAAGGCCTGAATTATTTTGTAAAGGACAATTAACAAAGGTAAAATTATATATATTTATTCTTTTTGTTGTAACAGGGGTAAGTAAGGTTTTTGTTGTATTCCAGCCTTGCAAAGGAATTTTGCTTTTTGGGCCACCTGGCACTGGTAAAACAATGCTAGCAAAAGCTATTGCAACTGAGGCAGGTGCAAATTTTATCAACATATCAATGTCAAGCATTTCTTCAAAGGTATTCTTGTCATTTTTGATAATTTTTTGGTTGGCAATATAATTAACATGTTGATGTTGATGGTTGTTTGTAGTGGTTTGGTGAAGGGGAGAAGTATGTGAAAGCGGTTTTCAGTCTTGCGAGTAAAATAGCTCCCAGTATTGTGTTTGTGGATGAGGTTGGTACAATTACAAAGCTTGTATCAATTAATTATTTATCAAATTTTCTTTTTTGTGATTTAAAAAAAAAATGTAATGTAATAGGTGGACAGCATGTTGGGTAGACGTGAAAATCCAGGTGAACATGAAGCGATGCGGAAAATGAAAAATGAGTTTATGGTGAATTGGGATGGACTGCGTACAAAAGACAGAGAGCGTGTACTTGTACTTGGTGCCACCAACAGGCCTTTTGATCTTGATGAGGCTGTAATTAGGAGACTACCTAGGAGGTTGCTAAATCTTTTTCTTTTTCCTTTTTTTTTCTTCTTTTTCGCTAATAATATAATATATAATATAATAATATGTTGCAGGTTGATGGTGAATTTACCGGATGCCACAAACAGAGAGAAGATTCTAAGAGTGATTTTGGCGAAAGAGGAATTGGGACCAGATGTTGATCTTCAAGCCGTGGCAAATATGACGGATGGCTACTCGGGGAGTGATTTGAAGGTTATTATCGTCTTTTTTCTCCTTCTCTCTGTCTCTGTGTGTGGATTTGGGGTATTTTTGTTTACTTTACTTTGTGTGTAGTGTTTGGTTACTGATAGAGTTGTGTTGGAATTTCAGAATCTTTGTGTGGCAGCTGCACATTATCCAATAAGAGAAATTTTGGAAAAGGAAAAGAAGGTTTGTCTCACTTTTTAGTTTTTAAAGATGTTAGCATCCAATTAATATATATATATATATATATATATATATATATATATATATATATATATATATATATATATATATATATATGCCAGCTTGACAGACTATTATTATTAAATGTTTATGTTGATTTATGAGATTGTTTGTATGCACAGGAGAAGGCTGCGGCATTGGCAGAAAACAGAGTGTTACCTCCTTTGCATGGCAGTGCAGATGTTCGGCCTATAATTTTGGATGATTTTAAAAGTGCCCATCAACAGGTACGTAACAAACAAAAAAATATATGTGCATCATTAAATTTTGATTTGTTGGTAGCACATTCACAGCCACAGATGATTGAATTTTGAGTTGCTCTTTCATTTTTAATGAGAAAAAACATGTCATAAATAGAATGTTCTTTCTTATGTGCAGGTATGTGCAAGTGTATCCTCGGAGTCGGCAAATATGAATGAGCTGCTACAATGGAACGAACTGTATGGAGAAGGTGGATCCAGGAAGAAGAAACTCCTCAGCTATTTCATGTGAAGTCAACCAAACCGAGTGTATAGCAACAGAATCGTCTTTACTTTGCTTGACTTTGACCAAGAGTTTTTTTTTTTTTTTTTTTTTTAAACAACCATTATTAGGTAGGCAACTGTATAGAGTAAGACTCGTTAGTTCAACTCTTCCCATCTCATCATGTTTTCAGATTATCAAATACCATTAACTTTAACTTGGTAGGTCAATGTCAATTTGTGTTTTGTTTCGGGAGTATGTACATTAATACTTGTTAAGTTAAGTTATGTGTGGACTGAAAGCTGAAAAATGTCAGTAAGGCTTTAGAGATTCTACCAAATCAAAACTCAACGAAAGTAATTAGTTTTATTAAAAATTATTCTGCGAGTTGAAAGGCCTCATACTGGTGTAGTTGAATGCATCTTTTTGTACCTCTATTTCACAGTTTGAATGATGGGTTAAATGATTAATATATCACATATGATTAGATAAGCTAAATTAACAAAAGTAATTAATTTTCTAAAATTAAGTGATTTAAAAGATTGCATAAAATAACAAAAATACACTTCGGACGATCGATCTTCCATCAATTTATTATATTTCTTTAGATCAACATGATCGGATGTGGACGTAGAGAAATTTGCTGAAAAAAAGTAGGCAGACATTGTCCAGTTTAAAAAAATGAAACTTTGGCTTCGCCCGGGTTCGAACCGGAGACCTTCAGTGTGTTAGACTGACGTGATAACCAACTACACCACGAAACCTTGTTGATATCTTTCCCAGAAGACTAATAATCAAATCATGTCATGCCTGTTAGTGTTTCAAGTATGCACCTTCTTGTGTAATGTTATTTACTCTTCAATCTGTATTTATCCACCCTTTGTTACAAATAAAACAATTATATTTTACTAAAAACAAACACTAGATTGTTAAAATAATCTAGAATGAGCATGGTTGGCTATGCTTTTCATAATAGTTACAAGCATCAATTTCCAATTCATCTGGACGAATTTGGTTGCTATTATAGAGCCAAGCAAGTAAAAGTCAATAAATTCATCTTAAATCCAAATATGAAACAGATCTTCCAGATTGTACAAAACAAAAAAAAACATCATAATTGGTAACTACATCCTCCCAGACATATTTACTAATAATATTTCTATGGATTCTCAAAATTTAAGATATAATCTCTATTGTGGATGGTCTATCGCCCATCTAAAACTACTTATTCATCATTTTCATCTCTCTCTCTCTCTCTCTCTCTATATATATATATATATATATATATATATATATATATATATATATATATATATATATATATATATATATATAAACTAAACCTATTTAAAAAAAAAAAAAAGATAGTAAATAATAGGGCCCGCATCACCACCACCTCCAGATGATCCATATGATCCATAACGTCTTCTTTTCCCCTTCTATATCCTTGTACTTTGCCCAGGGTCAGTCCAGACGGTGGGCAATCCGGACGACCGCCTAGGACCCACATCTCCAGGGGCCTAAAATTTATGGTTTATATATATAAAAAAAACTATCACCTAAATGATTTTTAAGACGTAAATTTGGTTCAAACTCAAATTAGCTCAAAAGATAAACGATTTGACTTGCTTTTTATTGTTAATTGAACATGTCTATACCAAAGAATAAATAATATTTTTTTTAATCTTTATTTATATTTGTCTTTGAGGTATCATTTTTTTTTTTCGCCCCGGGCCCCATATACGTTTGGACCGACCCTGACTTTGCCAAATACACCTTCAGAGGCTCTAACTTTGTCATCGCCATTGATTGTCTTCCTCTTCTCCCTTCTCTGAGTTAAAGTTAGGGACTACATCTATAAAATTTTGGGAAACCACGGACCATTTATGAAGTTTTGTTTAATATTAAATTACTAACATAGTAATGTAGCTTTGCAATATATTAAACAAATCAATTATTTTGGAACAATCCATAACTATTACTCATTTTGACCTGTTTTCTAAACTGTTAATAATTCTACCGTCTCATTAACAAGACTAAGACGTGATGGAAAAAGCATTGATACACGTTTTCACTAAAAATGAATTGTTTTTTTGTTACACAACCAGAGAGTAGAAAACTAGACACTGACAAATCATAGAACTTGACATGGTAGTGAAAAGAAATTATAAAAAAGTAAATAAAGAAAAAGCAAAACAGGAAGTATTGCACAACATCAAAATACACACACCACTTGCAGTCACTCTAATAAGGTTGATGCCTCTTTTTCTTGCGATTTTTGGGGTGTTTTTCAACCAAAGAAGTCGATATCCATGATTGATTTATGTCAGACGAATTGTCAGACAACCAGCAACACAATCGTCCGTCTTCGCCACCTGTCCACCCAAATATCCCGTGTGTTTGGTTCTGGTTTTCATTGTTCATCACACTTCTCATGGTGGGTGAAGGCAGCACACTCCTAACAACACCACCATGGCCACCATGGAGAACCGCTTCTGGTGACAAAATTGATCTCATACCTTCTGCATACCCTACAGGGAAGTATCCCAAACTGCCGCCATTAGTGCCGCCTATAACCCATAACCGCTCATCCACCGCCGAGTAGTGACAGTCAACAAAATAGTCAACCTGAAAATGGAAATGTACAAACAAGTTTAATGAAAGTAGAAGGTCTGGTTGTAATACACAAATAAATAATTTAAAAAGCAAATAACCCACATGTTCTTGAGACCAGCTATTAGAGGCCAAGGTACGAGCATCCTCAAAGTTGGCTTCAACTCTAGACTCTTTCAAATCCCAAATACTGAATCAAGAGACATAAACCAAGAACAAAGTATTAGAAACATCAAGTATTTATTTATTTAATTAAAAGTTCTTTTAGCATGCATCCATATTCAAATGAATTTATAAGTACCTTAAAGTTTCAATATGAGTCAAACACCATAGCTTCTCATATGTCCCT